>NW_008677429.1:117462-173522 GCF_000695815.1 Acanthisitta chloris
AAAGAGATTCCCTGCCCTGCTAGCAACCTGGGAATGTTTATCTGACAACCTCCCTCTGATGTGTGAACAGTTCTGGGCTCACCAAAAATATGGTTGTGCCTTCCATCCTAGAATAATTTACTATCTTTCTTTATATGTATTCACTAGCTGTAAAAATATATTCACTTGCCATCAGTTACTTCTACCACTGGCAAAGAAAAGAGCTGCACTGTCTTGTAGACTTGCATCAACATTCCTTAGAGTAAGTGCAGGTTGAGGAAGATGCAAAGAGGTTCTCAAAACTTAGAAATTCTACACTGACGATTTTCTAGGCTGAGACTTGGTCCTATAAATGACTTTCAGTAAAATACACAGATAGGTTTGGGTATCTTTTAAATTGTGATTGTATTACATCAGCATTTACCTAACCTGGAACCACATCAGGAAAATAATATGAAAAAAATGTAATTAGCTCCTAAAAGGATGATGTCAGTATGCAAATGTAGCAGCAATGCTCTTGTAGGCCACTTGCATACAGCTATAAGAACACTTTTTAAAGTGTGAAAATTATTTCTAAAATGGCACAGAAATACCACATTTTCAATGGGAATTCTCACTAATGGAATTACTCCCATCACTTCAGGAAGTGCTAATTTTCCTGCTCACTGGAAGCTTAATAAAAGTGCTGTATTTTGTCCCTAATTGTGATTAATCAGCGTGGCACTGTGAATGGCAGCAATTCCTTTTCAAACATGGCAATTTTCAAAATTTGGCAAAGTGTACATGTTATGTAAATTACTTCATAATTGTCCTGCCTTGCTAAAAGAAAGGTGCAGAACTCCAGGCAGAACAAAACAAGCCATTCTGCAGGAGAAGGAGCATCCTGGCCAATGCCAGGCACAGGGAAACAACACAACTGCATACAGCAGCAGCCAGATGAGGACACCAAAACTTTGCTTCTGCCCCCCATGTGTGGCACTCAAAAATCCATCACTGTTACCACTGACACTGCACCAGGATACATGGGGCAGAAGGAACACAGTGAATTGATGGTGGATACATCGACAAGGACACTCAGCAGAGACCCCAGCACATCTCTGTTGTTACCAACAGCTTCTCTCCCACCCCAATCCCAAACCAGCAGAAGCAAGCAAGCCCAGTTCTCAGCCTGAGCTCTTCTCTCAACCTGTCTGTCACTGTGGCAGAAGTAGATGGACTTGCAGCCCTGGGTTTGTGTGCACTGTTAGGAGGCCTCAAGCAGGCTCTGACCAAACCTAAATGACTTCAGAAACATTTGGGAAGTACTGCTGCAATGTCTACACACAATTCGCTCTTTATGAAACTTGTATCAACACCTATGTTGCTGATAAACAGTCTGTTGTAAAGGAAAAGGTAAAAAAAATGAGAAAAATTGTTGTTTACATAATGGATATGCCAAAGGCAAGTATTTCCACTGCTTCTAATAAACACACAGTATTTCTGTTTGACCTTAGAAATTTCCAAAGCTGCCTGAGTCGAAAAAGCTGCAATGTCACTGCGCTATTAATTCTTTCAACAAAATTAAAAGATATTTATATCCTTATTATTATTAAAATATAAAATAATATTCAGAGATGTGATACATCTTCCAACCAGCAGAAGCATCATTTTGCAATGCTTTCACACCCCCAGTTATGCTGAATCTCTACGAAGATCCTGGTAAATGACACATGCTGAAAGAGAGGCACAAGAATCTCATTGTAGTGTCATCTACTAGATAACATTACTGTCATATGGTCCAGCTTGGCTGGATATTAGGAGAAGGTTCTTCACCCAGTGGGTGGTCAGACACTGCAACAGGCTCTCCAGGGACATGGTCATAGCACCAAGTCTGACAGAGGTCAGGAAGTGTTTGGACAATGCTCCAAAACACACAGTGGGATTGTTGGGGTTGTCCTGTGCAGGGCCTGGAGTTGTACACAAAGATCTTTGTGGATCACTCCCAGCTCAGGATATTCTGTGACTCTGTGTTTCTACAAACTTGGATTACTCATCTGTCCCTAAAAGCTAGGGTTTTTCTAACAGGAACAGCAGCTTTCCTATGCTTTTCCTAGCTAAAGAAAGACAATAACTAGATCTCAAGATTGGTTTTGCCAGAGCTTATTTGAAACTGGCCCTTATATTTAAAAAATTAAAATAACGTGCAGGGCCTTGTACACAAAGATCTTTGTGGATCACTCCCAGCTCAGGATATTCTGTGACTCTGTGTTTCTACAAACTTGGATTACTCATCTGTCCCTAAAAGCTAGGGTTTTTCTAACAGGAACAGCAGCTTTCCTATGCTTTTCCTAGCTAAAGAAAGACAATAACTAGATCTCAAGATTGGTTTTGCCAGAGCTTATTTGAAACTGGCCCACACAAAGATCTTTGTGGATCACTCCCAGCTCAGGATATTCTGTGACTCTGTGTTTCTACAAACTTGGATTACTCATCTGTCCCTAAAAGCTAGGGTTTTTCTAACAGGAACAGCAGCTTTCCTATGCTTTTCCTAGCTAAAGAAAGACAATAACTAGATCTCAAGATTGGTTTTGCCAGAGCTTATTTGAAACTGGCCCTTATATTTAAAAAATTAAAATAACAGTGAATGTTTATTATATACTTATTGAAAACTGGTATCTGACAATATTACCATTTACCCATTCATTTTCTACCTCTCGTTTCTGAGAGCTCCTTCAGAAACATGGAAACACCTTTTGGGGTGCACTAAAATGCAATCTATTTTGTATTTTTCATAGCAGTAAATTGCCAAGGTCTGTAGTATGTGTTGACAGTGTTGCTCAAAAGAGGGTTTCTGCTCATTACTTCAGGTTAAAATGGCTTACCATGGAGCCATCTGGCCACATGCATTAGTACACACTTCAGAAATCCACAAACATTTTCTAACTCCCCTCTCCACTGTGCTCTAAGTGCAGCGATGGCAGCACGCACCCAAGTACAGTATGTAAATAAGACAAAGACTAATAATGCCTTCAATCCTGCAAGCACAAAGGCTGCTGTAGTATGTAACATAGCAACACGTTTTCCATTACACCCTAAGATTAATAAGCCTCATGGAGACCTGGAAAATCTGACACAAAACAAGGGCAATACGATGTTCATTTCTGTTTCATTAAACACAGGATGAGCTGATGGATCTCTCCACACTTTGTCACTCCGCACTGTTAATGGCTCTTTGACATTATTATTCACCATGGGTGAGATTGTGTAACCTCTGCTCACATTGGTGAGCAGTTACAAAAGTAGTCCCACTGGCAACTGCTTTAGAGAGGTTACCTGAAGCATATGGTGCTTCTCAGCTCACGTCAGAGTGGCTGAATCTGACCATAAAAAAGTGTTTGTGAAGGATTTTAGCAACGTGCAGATAGTTGGTGAAGGGCACTTTAGTGGGTACAAAGGTTTAATGCAGCAGTTAAACACTGTCCTCTAGCAGGCTCAGTAGTTGAGTGATACTTCTTCATCCTCTTTATTTTTATCTGCATATTTTTAGCTCTGATGAAACAGTCTTTGAAACATTACCTTGTCAAAGCAAGTAAATAAAATGCCTGAAACAGGGACACTGTGGGGAATAGGAACACAACTCTGGCAGCCATAACGTGCCTGCACAGAGGTCCAACATCTCCCTGCAGATATGACACATAACATGAAATGCCCTGGGAGGGACAAAATCAATTCAACACAAGAAAGTGTGTTGCCGTGCAGTTACAGAGCACAGTCATACTTTGCATTACCTCTCTTTTAGAGCTGAGTTATGTCATATTGAATTGGAAAATGAACAGCAATGCTGAACACAGCAATGGATGTCACAGCAATGAACCAGCAATGAGCCATTTCTGCATACCCACCCTATTTTCATTGGAAATTACTCTAATGAATTACAATTCTTTCCTTTTGCTCAAGGTGCTCTTCTTTGTGAAATATGAGTAAACATTATGATCCTTGATTTACAAATAGTCCAAATAACTTCTATTTCCAGCTCACCTTAAGTTTATACAGACTATGATGAGCTGTAGCCATCTTCCCACACTGATCTACCTACTAAGATCATTACACACTGATCTATTTTTTTAACATTTTTAGTTTAATTTAGCAACTCATAAAGAAAAATGTCAATACAATCCTTAAAAACAACACACTGGGGAGGAGGATGTTGCAGTCATACAGAAGTTATAAAACTTCATAATTGTGCAATTAAGTAGGGGTGTCCAAGTGTTCCTTGAGGACAGTTTGCATGTGCAAACCCTCATGTTTGAATTTAGACATTCATGTGACTTTTCTACCCAACTGTAAGTGAACAGCAAAGACAGAGAATTTCATATAATAGAGATCAATACATAAGTTACAAAACAATAACAAAGGACATCCATCCAATAAATATAATTAATGAACCAGCTTGAGAAAATGACTATCTGCCTGTAGATATTACACAAATAGGAAAATGGAACATTATGTAAAAATAAATCACTGCGGATTATGTGTTCAACTACAGTTTCAGGTTAAAAAAGCAAAATTAATACCACCAATCATTCCAATTCATATCAGAAAACAGATTTTAAAGTAAGCTTTGGCAGAGTGATGTATAAATTATATGCTCAAAATTATAAATTAGATTTCCCTAGACAATCATGGTTATTTCCACAAATAGCTTCAGAAATAACTCTGGGTAAGTGATGAGTTTTCTGAAGATGTACCAGGTAGTTTGAAAACTGGACTTTTTATAAACAACACAATTCATTATATGAGGACTGCTGCATGAGTTGCAATATAAATCCTGCTCTGTCTTGAGCAGAATCCAAAACTAAAGTGGGTACTGAAATCATTGTGGGAGATACAAATGATAGGCTTTTTGCTACAGCACCAAGATATCTTTTAAAAAACTGAGATGGAAGCAGAGCTTCAAAGGTCTGACTTTGTCAGATGCTTAAAACCTAGAACACAAATGCCAGGAAATGAAAGCTACTAAATTAAAAATATGGCATACACTAAAGGCAGTTATTTCTGTGCAACTCTGAAGATGTCTGGGATTCCTCAGTTACATCTAAAACAATCTGATTCTGGCGAAGAACAGTATTAATCAAAGCACAAAAAATACCCAGGTCTGTTGAATAGAGTTGTCAGGAAGCAAACACAAAGCGCCTAAACACCTGGTTTGGGAATGTTAAGTCTTCCATAAGATGGTTCTAGAAGATAAATTTATCTGCCAAAGACTGAGACAGAAGGGGAAAGCAGTCACACACATCACAAATCCAAAACAAATCCACAAAGGCCTAATAAGCAATCCGTTCAAGGAACACAAAACCTTGAGTCCAGAGTTTTTGCAGCCTTGACACAAATTCCCACAATGAAAATGCAAAAAAATGACTTTCCTTACATGTAGGTCCAGAGTAAAAACAGTGGATGACAAGCAAATTTGATGCTTGTCTAAGATTTGACACTGTATTCAGTAACCAACACGTGTAAAGGTCCAGTAAACCTGACTGAGTTAGCTTCACTATTTTTACATCCACAGAGCAATACTAGCTCTCTTCCTGGCAACAGAATAGTAAAATAATCACAACCTTTAATGTGCAAGGGTTTGGTTAAAAAATAAAAAGCAGGGGAAAATTGCTAAAATTTAATTAATAACCGATTTCTTGTACCATAAAGAATCTGAAAGGGACAATGCTGAAAGTAAGATCTGAAAGCAAAATGAGAGATGGACTGATACAAGGTGAAGACATCTGTTCTGTTCACCTGTAGGCAAAATACTCCATCACATCATATTGTCACAGAGGAAACGTGTGATGCAAGACTACCTCTCTTCTCTCTGCATATCTGTATGTCTTAAACCACTTCACAAACATGCACTCACGCATCTATCTTTGTCTTGTATTTGCAAACTAATTCCCTATGGAATATGAACAAGACTGCTCGTGTACCACCATTTCCCAGGGAAAGAAAAAAAACCCAGCTTTTACAAGTGGCTGTTACTAATGCTACTTAAAGAAACATTCATTTCAATGTCACTAATTTCACTGACGCACCACAACAGCAAACTCTTGAAGACAGAACAATACAAAAAAATGTAGATTCAAGTGACAGCTGAGGAATTGGGGTGATCTCCAAGAACCAGCACAAACTCAGCAAAGAGAAAAGCAGGTGGATTGGTATCACATTCCTGCATGCTTGGGGTCACTAAGATGAATGTGCATGAGATTCTTTTGTCCATTTGTGCTATAATTTCACACACTAAGAACAAAATTGTGTTCTCTGATATACTCGCAGGAGTCCCTCTGGAATCAGGGAGAATTACACGCCTGCATCTAAGGGCAGAATTTGGCCCTGAGTCATTAGTTAGAACTCTCTGCTGAAACCCTACAGAGAATAGGAGGTTTCAGAGGATGATGAGGATCAAACTGATGTAGCACACACAGAGATTTACTCTCACAGGAGCCCATCAAATACTCAGACATTCCAAAAACCCCATTTGTAAAGATAAAAATCTTTACAGAACTAACACACCATAGTCGTAGAGGTTGCTTTCAGTTAAAACAGACTTAAGCAGGATTCAGAACAGTAGCAATGTAATTGAATGAAAGTTTAGAGGAGAGAAACAGCCCAAGATTTTCAGACCTATATAGAAGAGCATGCCAGCCACTAACAACCATTTCTCATGAAAACAGAAATTGAAAGAAAAATAACTTCAATACAGTTACTGTACAGATGGTGCACATGTTCATAGGAGCCTTAAATCTGCTGAAGAACTGTTCTGTCCTCAGATAAAGGATAAGCTAGCAAATTGATTTTACCAAAATTTCCTGCTACTTTGAAGAGTTTTGAGGTGTGTGTACGTATATATGTCTGTATATTTAAACATATGTGTATATACGTATTAGTGTTATTTTCTTTTTCTTGGGAACAAACTGCCTATGCATCAATGAATGCCACTGCAGTTGTTTATATTAAGATCTCATATGTATTATTTATTTTGAGCTTTAAGTGAGCAGTCAATGCCAAAATAATTACAAACAGTATTCTGCATCAAAAGCTTTTAAATTTTAAACAGTAGTATTTAGCAATATTATTTGTGTCCAGTTGTACCTTCAGAGAAACGTTGCCTTTCCATAAATACAGATTGTTTTATTTCAGAGATTTCCTGGGTGCTTGCAGTACTCCAACTCAAAAACAAATCTGTGCTTCTCATCAACTGGAGAGATAATTTTTTTTCTTTTGTTTTGATCAAGGACTGACAAGACTCTAATTCATACCAGCTGCAAAGTAACAGCTTAAAAAAAAAAAATCCTCACTATTTAATTCTAACCTCCACTGTATCTGTTGCAGGATAGGCTGGCATTTGCTGTTAAAGCAGAAAATTACAAGAAGGGCCTAATTGACCCTCTTGTGTCTTTGAAAAATCCTGTATGTTGTCTCTAATTGACCCTCTAGATACCTTTATGGAACAATGAATGAATCCTCTGTAAATAATGGACGGTGATGATTAATAGCCATGGTTCGGCTGGACCTCTGGCTCATGGAGTTGTGCTTCTAAACAATTTTTTGTTTGTTTTTTTTTATAATCACAGTTCTCTATACTTCATCAACAAACTATTTCAAGATTACAAATATCCTGTTGTAAATAACATGAAAAGTTAAATAAAATTAAATGCTACCTCATATAATAGAATGGAAAATAGAATTATTGGCATTATTTCTATCACCACCTTTTTTCATGTTTCAGTAACATGTCATCATAACATATGCTTGATTTAGAAAGAAAAACGTTTAGCATAATTTATTTCTTTATTATGCATTGTAGTCAATAATAACAATGTCATATTTCTTTCTCTTGCCTCTTCATTGCAATAAAAATCTATGATACTAAGATACTTCTAGATTTGGCTTCATTATAATGCTGTCAAAAAGCATTATGAAAACATCTCCAAATGTCTCCTCTCTTATTTAATAACTCTAATGTTTAATGTTTTCAGGCTTGTCAAATTATAAACACAAATATGTTAAGTTACACCATTACTCTGAAATGCCACAAAGAAATCTTGCTGTGTTTTGAAAATAATATTTACAACTTAGTAAAACAGCTGGCTCAATGCCAGTCCAAGAAATCACACGCAGCAACGAATGTTCACATACATCATCTTTCCTCCAGCACACTGACGTTTGGTGATGCCAGTGAAAATCACTTTCTAAAATTCAGCATCCCATAATGAATATGTCAAAAAACAAAGGACAAATCAACACGTGCTTGCAATATGCATAACTAAAAAATTCAGGAAGCTCAAACTCACTTTTCCAGATTTAAGAAATATAACAAAGATGAGCATACTTCTTTAAATGCGAAAAATATGAGCATGAAGTGTAGAAGTTTAGTGAGATGGCCAGACTTGACATTGTAGTTGAAGTTCAACTTTTCAAAAACAATGAACTATGAAGAAAATTCCACGAGATCACAAATAAAGAGAAGCATCCCAGGGAAGAAATAGATCACATTTATCTAGTTTTCTGCATCCTAAACTCTCTTGGACACAAGCTGGGACTTGTTGGCCTGTTATGAACCTTCTATAACACTGAAGATAAATGTAGGACCTGAGGTTCATTAAGCAGCTTTGAACTGTTCTTAGCAACACTCAGAGAACTTCAGTAAATACCACCATAATTTCATCATGGGAAAACTGACTTGACCAAGGTCACAATGAATATCTGCAAATTTAGCCTTTACCTAACCCCAGATTATCTAAAATGGATGGGTATTTTAAGTCTAATAGCAACCGTTTTCACAGTAGATACCTCAATTCATTTTGACTAAATTGAAACATGAGAAATGTTCTTCTTAAGGCTCAGATTAATACAATACATATTTAATCATGAAAACAAATCTTTGCTTGCTGAGATCTGCCCTTTTGTGCAGTTTAGTTTCTTACAGGCATTTATCCTGCTCTCCCAGGGGAAGACTCTCACTGCTGATTCACTGACAATTGCTCCCTATAAAAATGTGGATGCTTTTAGAAAGATTGTACAGTTTGGGCAAGTTTGATGGAGACTGTACTACACTGCCTGCAAATAAGCAATAACTATGATGAGAAGCTATGCAAGAACAGCTCATAAGTTCACTGATTTGGTGTAGGTGCAGCTTACTTTTGAGAATGATCTAGAAAAGCAGTTGAAGTCAACCTATTACTGGTGTTGCAACAGGCAGCCATGTCATACTGTATGTAACATGGTTTTCAGTGGGTTTTATAAATAGCTGTGTACTTTTGCATATCAATATACAACTTTCTGAATTTCGCAGAGACACAGAACGGCTGAGGTTAGCAGAGACGTCTGGAGATCATCTAGCCCACAGTGCTCAGAGCAGGGTCACTGGGGCAGGTTGCTCAGGACTATATCCAGTTTGGTTCTAGATAATTCCAAGGATAAAGAATCCACAACCTGCACAGACAACCTGTTCCAATATTATACCCCTCTCAAGAGTAAAAAGTTGGTTTTAATGTTGCAGTGGAATTTTGTGTTTCATTTTGCATCTGTTTCCACATGTCCTGTCATTAGACACAACTGAGAAGATCAGTTCTGTCTTCTTTACTAACACCATCAGATTTTTAGCTAAGTACAAGTCAAAGGTGTCTGTATATGGCCTCACATCCAAATAAAAGCAATTTATTCACACACAATTGTCCAACTTACTTGCTTAAGAGCAATAGACACTAATGCAAAATAAATGTAGACACTTCACGTGCAAATTTGTGATGAACTTGCTTCAGACCCCAAAACCCTATGTTCCAAAACACTCAGCACTCAGTGTTACTGGGCTTGGGCAAACAGCAAAATGCAACTGCGTGTGTTCAGTATGTAAATAGAAACACAAGTGCTATAATTGTGTGTGCTGTCATTATAAATTACACTCATTACCCACTACCAGCAGGTGTACCGTGTCACTGTGTCGTGTGCACTATGTGCCTGGAATATAAGGTCTACCAGTTGCTTTTGTGGTTACTATTAAAGGTATAAAAAACAAGCAGAGAAGTTCATTTCCTTGTTTGACTAATAGAGAATATCTGATGTGAATTCCTGGAATAATAAACTTTATCAAAATATAATTATAGAAATGTGTTTACAACTACTTTAAAAGTCCTTAGTTATTATGATCGAGTGGAAGATATTTTCTGCAGGGAAACCTCTATGACAGTGAGTATATTCATATAAATCATAGCACAATTTGCAGTAGGAAGTTGTTTGTCTAAATAGTAGAAAACAGTAACCTTTGTATGACTGGGGTTAAACTAATTCTGCTTTAATGAAAAGCAAAATTTACATACAGCTTTGTTACCTCAATAAACAGGGGTCTTAGTCTCTTTCATAATCATTCCCATTGTACTTCCATAGCACAATCTGCTTTCACTGAAATCAAGGTAAAAACCACATTTTTCTTTTAGTAGCAGAGGCAATACAGCAATGCAGCCATTAGGTCTGTTTCAGAGCATAAAGATCACAGATATAACAGACTCTTATACTTCAAATAATTATTTTTTTCTCAACAGCATACACTGAACCCAAACATTAGACACATGATTCAATTATAAACCTGACTGCTAAAACTTCACACTGATTATTTCTCCTCAGCTTTTCAAAATATTTCTTTAGTTTCAACTATTCTCTCAGAAAAATAACAGGGCACATGCACAAGTGTTTTCACAGTCAGTAACCCAGAACAGTCCTAAATGAATTTCCAGGACCAAAGACCCAATAGTATAATTTTTATCCATCTCTTAAATTAAAAGTTGTTACTTATGGTGATGATGGTGAACAGTCTCTAGTTCAGGGTGTCTGGCAGTTCCCATTTGAAGGCTTCAGTAGAGTTGCTCATAAACTTAGCAAGCTCTAATTGTTCTCACTGAGGTCTCCTATTACAGATGTCCATGTGGGGCACAACTAACGTGGGAAAGCTCAGTAAATGTGCTTTCATATTTCCAAAAAGCCAACAAGGGAAAAATACATTATTTTCAGAAGTTTAAAAAAATTCTTTCAAGTGTTTTCTGGGGACCTTCCAAGCCCCTACGGCAGAGAAGGACCTCATAAGTCACCAATTCCAGGCCAGCATTGCAGGAACAGACCATGTAGCTACTTATAAGATGCAGTTTGCTGAAGTGACTGCACAGCCAGTGTGGGAAAGCCAGGAGTTCACTCCCACTACTCTAATATTAAATGCAGGAAATTAGAGCTGTGGTTGAGCCAAAAAAAAAAAAGTGGTAGAGTAAAAGAAAATCAGAACAAAAAGTTTTATAGAAGAGTGGAACAAAATATGTAAAAGACTGAAGCTGAAATAGGTAACTTGGGATGGGAAAGACAGAAAGAAGGAGCTGAGAGCAGATAGGACAAAAAAAAAAAAAAAAAAAAGGAAGGGTCAGACTGGGTCTAAGAAAAAGAAATGAGACCTTTTTTGGGGGAAAGGAGCAAAACAGGATAGGGCACATCACTACTTAAAAAGAAAATGGATACAATACACAGTTCAGCTTCCACATTTATAATTTCACAAATATTTTAAAAATTAATTTAAATATGTCACTAATCACACTTTGGCAGCTTGTTGAGGAAAGCAAAGCAACCCATTATTACAGTTAGAAGTGATATGTTCAGTTCAAAGGACAGTGTCAGTACTTCAAAGGAAAGAATCCAACACGGACTAATAACTCTATAAGGTTTTCAGTCCTTCTCTACATCTTCCTACCATCCACTGAATATTAAAACAATAAAAGAATAAACCAAAACACCTAAATTTTAGAATTTCGATTGTTTAGGAAACCTTAATTTAGTCCCTTGGTGTATGCAGATTGATAGGAAATTTTTAATTACAAGGGAATACTTTGCATTATTTTGTCTCATGTTTTTTTGCTATTAGCCCAGGTGGTTTTAGCTAATTATTCTAGTAAACATATGTCATCATTTAATATACTTATCCATACCTATGTTTCCAGTGGAAACACTAAGAGGATCATATTTAATGATTATGCTAGTATTTCTAGCATTTTCTTTTCAGCATGCCACACATTACATAAATCCATACATACTGAAGCAAGAAACAAGTTTAACAAATAAAGCCTCTTCAGTCAAACATCTTGGACTATCCCCAGATCTTTGCTGCTGCCAAGTGACTGATTTAAGAGATGGGCAAAAGTAAATGCACAAAAGTACAGATACTATGATTAATGGATGATCCAAATTTCCCTGAACTGCATATCATGACTTAATGTGAAACCCTGAAGAGATTAAAGGCAGGAATTACATTATCATGAATAATATAAAAAAGTGATATTCTGTTTAAAAGCTTTTGAGTGCAAGTCGAACAAATACATTAACACAGCTTCCAAAGATCCAGTCAGGTTGAATGTTACCCAGAATTTATTTTGAAATAAGCTTTATATATCTTGTATGTGAAGTACAAATCTATTTGTGACTGGCACTAAAGCTATCAGCATGAAGATTTTAATTATTTCTTCAGTTATATGGAGCTTACACTCTCTGCATTGTCCTTCTTTTAATAATTGAAACTTCTCCAAATTACATACAAAGAACATCTCTGCAGGTACGAGACATCTAGACAAAGGACCTAAATTGTCATTCTTTCCTTTTATTACAATTTGAAAAACTGTCTCCTTGTTATAGTGACACAGTAATGTGGCTGTTGTATCTTATTTCGCAGTATTGAATTCATAAACACAGGGTTGGAGGGCATTAGTGTTTCATATTATTTCAATCATATCAGTTGAAAATTTGTATTGAAATTATTCAGGCAGTATATAAAGCTCTTCTGTAAAAGATAGGTGTACATTAACTTACAATTAAATGATGGTTTTAATGAAATTATAGTGTGTGACAGGTTAACGGACTGATGCTGAGAGGCAAATGTCGAAATGAAGTCAAGACGTTTATTTTCAAACTGACAAATCTTAACTCAACCATAACATATAGTTCCATTAACATTATAGTTATTACACAAAATAATTTGGTTGAAAAAAATATGCAATAGACCAAGCTGCCAGACCATCAGAGAAACCTTAACCTCACCTGTCCCATGAAAGACAAACCAAGCCAAACCCTGTGTGACACAAGGGGTTTGTTTTGAACTTGGAAAAAGAACTACAAACCTAGAACCAACAGACAAACACCTCCTTCTGCCTGAACAATGCCTTTAATCTTCACTTTTATTTGCTATTCTCAGCACCAAGGCCAAACCAGCAGCTTCATCACCGCTTAAACACACCAGAAATTGTTAATGGGGTTCCAAGTCCTAACCTCTTCTTATTTTTCCCAAGTTTTACGCCACAAAGTGGCAGAAAACTGCTAACATTCGAGTGAAAAATTTCTCTTTGGAGCAGCACCCGTGGACAGCATTAAAGACATCATTCCTACAACTTCCAGCCAGTTAATACTTTAGACTGTCAAGAAGTGATCTTGCTGCTATATACAATTTCACATACAGTAGTGAGATGTTTAAAAGAGCAAAACCCTATCCTCTGAAAAAGTCCTTCTGCCCAAACTGTTTAAGCATGGGCTAAATACTAGCAAACCAGAAAATGTGACAGAACTACCAGCAGGATATGCAGAGGTGAAACCAAGGATCTTTTTCTTGAACAAGCAACAGCACAGGACTAAGTTGATGTCCTGATTTTTGGCATGGCCAGGAAAACAGAAAGAAACAACAGAGGTGAGAAAAATCCACCTATAGCAGTATGAGTTTTTCAGTATGTGGAAACACAATGGACTATTGTAAGAAGTGAAACGCTGAAAGTCTGCCTAAATACATTATTCACCATCATCATCATCATAAAGAAAACAGCTCATGCAACCAGCCCTGGGACAGAGACCTCCCCTTCTGGTTATTAGCTTGAATACCTATGAGTGGCCAGCAACCAAAAGTGATCACCATACAGCAGATGTCCTTCTGGTTATTAGCTTGAATATCTATGAGTGGCCAGCGACCAAAAGTGATCACCATACAGCAGATGGAACTTTGCTGCTGTGCCATGAGTTACTGTCTCAGCACTGCTCTGACCAGGCAGCTTTTCACATCATCGAAACCAGGCAGGCTCAGGCTGTTGGGGAGGCAGGCAATGGGCATGGAGGCTTTACCCTTTCACCCCTTCAGGTCAGAATGAAATTGCAGTGCTGGGAAGTCTGCACTATGCTCCAAAAATTTATAGTTGTTAAGGCTAAAAGAGGCTCTTTGCGACCATCTAATCTGACCTGCTGCTTAACTCAGATCATAGAATTTCAGACAGCTACTCCTATCCACACTGTGCTTTTTTTCTCCTCTCTACGTCTCTCAGACTCTTTTTTCTGTTTTGGTTGTTTGTTTTTTAAGTACAAGGAAGCCCCAAATGCCCCAGCTGCCAGTTCATTAAAAAAAATACTTTTCTTTCTAAAATCAGAAGAAAATCTTGAAAGGAAAGAGCACACACATTTGCCCTGTTGCCCATCTTGTTAGCAAATCAATGTCATACTCTGGGTAAAAGTAATAGAGATTATATGATCCAAAGCACACTTTAAGTGTCTTGGTGTATGTAAGGCATTAAACACTAAAATACAATTTATTCTACAGATTATCTCAAAGTCATTTTCGGCCTAGTGACACCTGATCTCTAAGAGCTTCCTATACCTGTAACAACTACAGACATTCAGTCTCTTAATACAGTCATCCAGAGGTGCATTTTCCAGGTTACTAACTGTCCATATATTGCTCCAAGGAAAGTTTGCCTTTGTTCACTCAGTTGTTGATAAAGTCTGTGAATATTTCTCCTGGATATGCAGATGAGCCCACCCACCCACCCAAGTCATATCAGGAACATGAGATACTTGATTTTAAAAAAACAACACAAAACCACAGAAGTTGTATTAGATGTCTGAAATTCTTGTTTTGGAGAAAAGAACCCTATCTATGTATGACCTTTTCTTTTTCCATTGAAACCAAGAAACCAAGTATGTCACCAGCTGTCCCCAACAATGAAGAAAATTAAGGAATGCCAAGTGGTCAGGGAGGGAGCCAAGAAATCATATCCCCTAGTGCCCTAGCGGGCACCAACAGTTCTCTCACTCAGAAGAGTTTTGAAGGCAAGTACATCAGAGGCTCTGGGGTGACACTACCAAACGGTGTTGCAGTAGAGTACATGGAAAAAAACCCCAAACATATTTATGCTTTTGTCTCATAGCCTTTTCCCCATTCTAGTGCTGAACATTCTACAAGGGAATCTGAAGAGAGGTTCCATGTAATTGTCACATCAGTAATTACTGCTCTTTAGGTACTGTATTTCCTTCCTTTTTTTACAAGACATTAACAAGACATATCACACTTTAATGAACAGTCACAAATGAAATCACAAAATACCAAGGAACAACTCTGTACAACTCTGGAACAGTGGAACGTGCATGGCAGAACTGATGCATTCCTGACTAAAGGAGAGACATTTCCTTCTTGTTCTTTCCAACTTCTTCTAATTCTGTCTTTGCTCCAAACCCAGCATATCTTTTGAGGGAGTTGCTCAACCATTTGCAAGTTAAGACAGGACTCTTATTAGCTCCACTGTGCTACGTTCCAGCCATGTGTTGTTTCATAAAATGAAGCAGAATGTGGCTTGGAAGAACAAAGTGAAACCACAAATATAATGTACCATAATTCCAAAACGTACAAAGCATAATGATCCGTATAATGTTAAAATGTTGGTAATGTCTCTTGATATTATTTCATCACATGCTAGCTGCTATTTCCTGAAAACTCTTTGAAGGATTAAATAAAAACACATGCTATGAACACCCACTGTGTGCTGTAAAAAATCAAAACTAACTTCTTAGTCTGATGAAAGTTTCCATAGTGCTCAGTACTGTAAATTAATGTCACAGTGGTAAACTGCTTTGGAAACAGTGAATGCCAGTTAGTTTCATATTAGTAATATGAGAAGTCTCTACAGTATATAGAACTGAAACACAAGTGTCTTCTAAACCTTAGTTTTGAGAAATACAGTCATAAAATGCTATCATCACCTGGGCTGATGGAAAAGTGCAGTAAGATAATTAACAAGTTTGTATCTCCAAAATAAACATATCGTTTGCCCCTGGTGTAAACAGGCAAAACCAGAGATGGACATGACGCACAAGGATTTAACCAATCAGTGGTCTACTATGAAATAAGCAGCATTTGTTCTGAAATGGATACTGGAAGCAGGGCTCAGCTAAAGGACCATTTTGCAAAAAGATATTTTAATAAATATTTTCTGTTATTTGGTGTATTTTCATCAATATTTAATTATTTATGAAAATCCTAAATGCTTGACCTTATATATGGCCACAAGTTCCATAAGCTGATAGATCTTTTTGAGCTTTTTTTTTCCTTTGGAGAGTTTTAAATCTGCATTTCTCAGTTTCTTTTAGGGAGAGAAATATAGATGAAATATTTCAAATTCTAGTCTTTCCAACATTGTTTTGAAAATAAAATTAATGCCCCAACCTATAAGCTGCTTCACAGATAAACAATCCTACCATTTTCAGTCTTTCCTTGTGAAATAATATCTCCTCTTCCATAAGTGTTCTACTGGTTCAGTATATTCACTTTTCATCTGCACTGTAAACTACTCTTATTAAGTGCCGGGAAAAATTTATGATCATTTAAAAATGAAGTATCTAACATATCAGCAAGTAATATCTTTCTCTACCTTAACAGAGCATCAAATAGGCAGGGAGACAAAGTGCCATAGTCTTCAGCTCACACCTTTCCTCTACTGGTCTAGAACAAAGGCTGAAATGGCTTCTAATAAACATGGGAAACTTTCTTATCCTCTCCTGGTCAGACTCATTTGTTCTTGGCCTCATGTCCTCCTTTCATAGCTGCCAATACTGACTTTCTAAAGCAAGTCTATGCCTTGCCATTGTTTCTGATAACTATGCATATGTACATCTGCAGAAATGAGTTATGAAAATTGTAATTATAGCCTTGATTATATGACTTTTTTTAATTATATTTTAAAGTTTTTGGGGCTGTTTAAGTGGCATTGAAGCAATCAATCAATGGAAAAAATAAACCAGAAGAAAATTAGTAGAATAATGGTCAAAGAGCATTAAAGTTTCTCTAAAGGTTTCACTAGAAATGGAATTCGATAAACCTCAGAGCTTCTGAGAGTCTCACCCTTTATGTATACTAGCTGACATGAACTGCATTTGAATGAAAAAAATAAAAATTTGAAATGTCCAGAGTAGAATGTGTGGGTTTATGACATTGGGATGAAGAATTACATCTCACCATTCTCAGTGTCAGAGTTCAAGTCACTGATGGAGTTTAGGGACAGAGGGATCATAAAGGAGGTCAAAGAACAACTCAAGATTTTTCATCTTCTATAACCAGTCTGACATTTCTGTACCTTTTGGAGAAAAAAAGGCTAAAAAGGTTTATTTGTTAAAGAAATAAATGTGTGTTGCCTAAATACAAGCATTATATTTGAGTAATATATGTGTTTAGCCTTAACTTATGCCTCAAGTACTCTGCTTTCTGCATATTATAAGCTAACCTTAACAACTGAACTTAGTGGTATGCATCATCTTACTGTTTTGAGGACTTTTAAACCACTATCTTAATACAGAGCAGTTTGATAATTCTAAGGATATCAGAAAATATTTTCTGCTGTTGAATTTATCACACAGTTCATATTACAGAAGATTTAATTTTCATGAAAAAAAACTTCTGCAAAGTAATTAAATAAAACATATTACCTGCTACATTACTACCAGACAACAAAAAGCTCCAAAGCACTCTTAAAAACGTGTGGGGTTTGACTCTCCCATTTAATTTTCAATATGAGCTGTTAATTGGTTAATTAAAAGCACATAAACTGTTAGGAGTATCTTCTGATAAAGAAAGTAAAAGCTAAGATATGACTAACACACCACAGCAATTTTCTGCAAGTGGTAAGTCATTTTTTCCTATTTCCCTTCCCAATGGAACAAGAAAAATACACATTTTTCTGCAGTCTGTTCTCTGACATGCTGCTTATCTGATGATGCACTGCTTTGGGTCATTTTCAGGAGCTGCTATTTAGATAGAAAGGAAGAAATAGTAATATGGGAAAAACATGACAAAACAACTTTTCAAGTGTACCTCTTAGGTACACTTCACTTCAAAATGAGCAGAAATAAATAATTCCAGCAATCCAGAATCTTGTGGCATAGAGGTTTTTTCCATTCTTGCAGATCGGAGAGTAACAAATAAAGAAACCTCTCTAAATTAGGGCTTTAAAAATCCTAGGCTACTATAAAGAAACAAGATTAACTTAATCCCCTAACAATCCAATTTATGACTAGTAAAGGGTTATGAAAAATTCCATCTAGATGTCAAATATAAGGAAACACAAAGTCTTTGGAGACACATAATGATAAACTGCAGATTGAGCAATAAGCTCAGTGAACAGAATGAACAGTTCAAGAGTTCAGAACATGTTCATTTGAAAGGTGTTCAGTTAAAGAGAAGGGCATGGTATAGACAAAGGCACAGAAAGGTCATCATTACAGTCATTTCATCTTCATTACAATGGTGCAGTCACAGCACTGGTGCACACACTTCAGTTCACACTTGCATGTCAATGCACTGCTTTGAAGATGGAACAAAATATATTTTTACCAGGTTAATGAATCCTGGGAGCTACAGGTAGGTATATAAGGACTTGTGCTTTATTAATTTAGGTTTGAAATATAAATAGACATTAAATATCTGTATTTTCTCATCATGTGAGATCAATTTAAAATTACAGTCTAGCAAGAATGGTCCCATTCTACATCAAGTAAATATAAAGCATGTCCTGAATGGAGTGTTTCTACCTGTCAGACTGTAGCCCAGAACTCACTTTTTCAAGCCTCTTGTTATCTCAAATGCAGTAATCTATAATGAGCAGAAGTAAATAGATACTTAAAAGGTTTCAATAATGAACTCTGACTTTTGAAATCAAGAGTATCCACTTCTGTTGAAAATTCAGGGAAAGAATGGTGGGCTCATTCAATAAACCAAAATAAGATCTGGGCTAGAATGTAGAGCAGGTCACTCTGCTCTCCAAAACATACAAGTAATGCCTGATGCAAGAAGACAAAATCCTGGCTATAAAACCTCAGAATTTATCCATCACCTAGCACTACATCTGGATAAAATTCCTTTAACAAGAAGCAAGAGATGTTCAGGTCTTCATAGGAGGTGTCTAAACCAAGCACTGCCCCAACCAAGCTTGCCTGTAAGTCTCAGGCAATTGCAACCACAGGCAGTTCTGCTGCTGGTTAGGGACAAAGACATTAAAACTATTTTTGCTTTGGTATTTGCATAGTACTTTTCATTAATAATTAACAGAACTGGAAACCCTGGCACTTCTTTCCTCTGATTTCTAATTCTCTAGAATGCAGACAGGAGTTTTTCCACAATTAAGATGAATATAAACTAAAATATTTTAAATTTTATATTTATCTGCATGTTTTTCCTCTAAGCAATATCGGATCCTCTTGCACTGATATATAAATTGACAAACACATTTACCAAAAAAACTGATGAACAGCACCATTGGGGCAGGAGAGTCATTCTGAATGACAATGGCATTAGAATTTGGCCCACAGCAACCCAAAATGCACTTTGCAGCTTTCAAGAGCAATTGCTGAACATTTCACAATCAGGTATAATTCCCACAGACTCTAGTATAAATTATAGATAATCTTCCCTTTTCAAAAATCTAAGCCAAATTTGGAAGGAAAAAATCTGCTGTTTAGGCAATAGTCATTACGCCAGATTGTTGTCCAAACTAAGTCACACACAAACACTTTGGACACTTCTTGGATGCTAAGATTAGACACTTCCAATATGTGCTAGGAAAATCATATTTTAAAAATCATTCACTTGATGTTATTTACCATAGGCAAGAGTTTGGTAGAAAATGAAATATTTATGTGTTTAATTGTAACATGCCATTCTATTGAAAGGGAATAGAAGATTTAAAACCTGTTTAAGGAAAAGGAGAAAGTGTCTGCAACACACTCCATCAATATCCCACGGAGCCCTGACAGCCATTGGTGATAGTCTGGTGTGTAGCACTGCAGGGTAGTGTAGTTACAACTCAAAAACCACACCAATTAACTACAACTAATCAATTCTCTCTCATAACAATGGGAAGTATCATTCTTTTCCCATCTATTGTTCTTGTTAATTCTCCTTGCAGTAATTGTGACAGACATAATAGCTAAGGTGTAGCAAAGTGAAAAAAAAGTAAAGGATTCTCTTTGAAAGCAGCACAAACATTAAACCCAGGAGTTACCTTAATTAATTTTCTTCATCATACCCAATTCACAGCTGTGAGAGATCACACTATTTTTAAATATATAAAGAAACCCAAACCTAAACCTAGACTTACCTAGATTATGGCACACTGGGGAGAAAACAGAAGAGGTCATGAAATCGAAGACTGCCGTTTCTTCTCATAATGTAATTACACTTTTGGCTAATGAAATTACTGCAGACTCAGAGTAAGGGCTTGCAAATCAGAGTTCTCATGTGCTTGTGAGAGATGGGGTAAAGGAGCACTATTTACCATTTCTATCCGAGGGATGCACACAAATCCTCGAGATCCAAGCACAACTTTCTTTCTGAACTCCGAGCACGATTGAATTGGTGATCAAAGCCCTTTTATAATTACTACAATAAAAGAAAAATTAGTTTAAGAGGGAGGAATGTCTGGTAGAAAAACAAAGAGCATCTCATTGTGCTCTGCTGGTACAGACCAAAAAGCTGAAAACAAACACAGCTTAGCTCAGTGAAGAGCAGCAGCAACAGAGCAAAGCAGTCTGGCAGGATGTCTGAGCACTCGAGGCCTCTGTTGGTACAGCCCTGCTTCAAAGTGCACAAATACCCTCTCACAACTAGGGACGTCATTCAGGCAGAGATCTCCAAGCTTGTAAGGGGCACACAGTGAGGAAAAAATGGCCACTCAGGCTCATCTGTATAACACAAAGCAGGATTTGCCCAGGAAAAATGAATGGAAAACTAAGATTTCTTACTTGGATAAACCTGTCATCCTCAGGATTTGTCCAGGAAAAATGAATGGAAAACCAAGGTTTCTTACTTGGATAAACCTGTCATCCTCTCATTTCTATTAACAGTTAGAGGAATAGAAAATATAAAGGTGCCACCAGAATAACTGTTTCTAGCTCTTGGTAGTAAACAGCACAGAGCTGGCAAATTCCAAAGGACAAACAGAAACTGCTGACTGCATCTGAGCTGGGCAGTTCCAGGAAAAATGAATGGAAAACCAAGGTTTCTTACTTGGATAAACCTGTCATCCTCTCATTTCTATTAACAGTTAGAGGAATAGAAAATATAAAGGTGCCACCAGAATAACTGTTTCTAGCTCTTGGTAGTAAACAGCACAGAGCTGGCAAATTCCAAAGGACAAACAGAAACTGCTGACTGCATCTGAGCTGGGCAGTAGTGATGTATATGGAATAACTGAATGATTTCCATCTTTGGCTGAATATTTAGGGGGGGAAAAACCTATTCTAAGAAGACAGAGATTCATGCATACTTTTTTAATTTTATATGAATTAAAGACAAAAAAGAGACCAACTTGATTAATAAATCAACAAAATACTGTGCTCATTGGTAGCCTCCTTCCCTGCTTCCAACCTGCCTTCAGGAGACCAGTTGATATCTGAGCTCATATGTGTAGTCTGGAACACACCTGACTCTTGACTTCTAAGCACTGAAGTCACATGATGATTAAGCCAATATGATTGTGTTTGAACAAAATATCCCACTAGAATACAGAGCATATGGAAGAAAATGAAAAACAAACCCTTTCCTTTTTCTGACCAAGTTCTTCTGCAAAGCTTTCAGCATGAATGTTAAACCCAATGAGCTTAGAGAAATCAGACCAACTGACACGCAAGGAGCCCATTATCACCCATCACATTAAACAAACCCATTTCATTTTCAAATCTAGTTGCAAAATTAGTTCTTGCCTATTAAACAATTCTCAAGAAATTAATGGCAGAAGGTTTTGCTTTGACTGTCATAAAGATCACCAAAAACACTTGTGTTTAAGATGCTAATTGCAGGGGCTCAATGCCAAAAAAATAATTCTGGTAAATTAAATCCCATAATTAATTCATAACGTCCATTTTAGCATTAATCCTAGCATTAAGATACAGAGTAGTCCCCATACACAGACACAGATACACATCTCTCACTTTGGGGAATAAAGTAATAGTAATTCCTAGGGTTTTTTAATAACTCTTCACATTTTATGTACATTATTTAATTAATATAACTAGACAGTTAATCCATTACTTCATATTCCTTGTTTATAATCTTGGTTAAGGATTCAGATTTTTAAACCTCAAAAGAAGTAACTTCTCATGCATCATTTAGGCAGAAGTGCTCCTGAAACCACAAGGACTAATGGATTTACTGTTGAGCATCATACTCCTCTCCTCTACTGTTTTGGGGACAACATAAATTGTCACCAGTTTATAATTTAAACTGGAAAAGTAATACCTGGTTATAAATACCCAAAGGACTGCACCAACAGTATATAAAGACAGTAACATCGCATACCTAGAAATTTCCTATAGGATTTCAAAAGAAAATAATTACTGGATTTCAGAGATCTTAAATCAACACACAAACATCATGACTGTACTGCAAGCATTCTCTACAATATCCTTTCCAATAAGAGCATAAAAGCTCATATTCCTGGTGGGGGAAGAAACAGTGAATCTTAGATGTCTAAGACATCTTTTTCTTGTGCCTTCACTTCAGTCACCGATTCATCACAGGTGTTTCTTTCTAAGTACATCAATCAATAGAATTTTTATGAGCCAATGATATGACAGGTCTTCCCAAATTTAGCTTTTCCATTCATGAAAAATTGACCCAGGAAGCCATGAAAATATAGTAAAATGAAATCAAACATTAAATGCAGACTTTTCTGTCAGAGCCAGCAAAAGAGACAGGCATGCCAAGAGATTTGTCAAGTACATTATTTACAGAAAAGACAACTGCTCAAACCACTAAAAGTTTCCTTCAGTTCTTAAAACAAAACCCTAGAGTAACTAATAAGCATTTAAAATGCTAGTCCTAAATATTTGTTGATAGTATATTGCCTGATGTTTCCAACTCACAGCTGAAAAAGCCTTTAAACAACTTCTTTATTTAACAACTCTCAGTTTCCACTATTGTATGTGGTTTTCATTGACTCCCTTTAAAATTTACTTAAAGCCAATGGATCAATCACTTCTGTGAAAATATATTCTGAACACCAATTTGACTAAGAGACCCTTTTACCATGTTTTTGACAACCTGTAGCTAACAATGACATTATTCATTTTCTGCTGATACTGTTACTGACTGTTCACTGTCAACAGCACCTTCTGGGTTTTTTTCCATTTAGTATCTAATGTCATATCTAAAGCTGTTCTTTTACAGCCTCTACGTACCACTTCTTCAAAGTAGCAGGGCATCTCATCTGCTCAATTACTTATTAGTGTTGCTAAAGAATACCATTTCCTCTCGTGGCTGATAAAATATTAATCAAAAACAGGAACAGAGTGATTTCCCAGTGTGGATGTCTTCTAATGGTAATACATGGAGTCTAAGAGAGATCTGGAGGTCATATAATAGCTCTTGAAGGCAGGGAGGAGCTCAAAGATAGTAATGACATTGTATACTGAGTAATGAGATTGTATTCAAAGAGCACTGGATGGCTTAATTATTGCTGTTCTGTAGGAAAAAAATCACAAGTGTGATTACAAGGATGAATGCAAAGATTTATTGGGGATAACAGCACATGACTGGGAAAAAAAGGCTTCTGTAAACATTTTTGATCCTTACTCTTGCTCAGCATCCAGCATAGAGCTGGACTTTCCAAATTATTACTGTTTCATGCCCATGTATCAGTTAATCATAGCAACAAAACAGCAAATTAAGTATCTGTTCATTCTGCCAGCTATGAGCCATCCATCCCACCCTGTCTTTTGGTATTTTTGTTCCTATTTTTGTTCTTATTTTACTCATTGGATTTCAAAGAGGTGGGAAGGATTAGAATGAAGAACAGTGAGGCAATTCAAAGATACATGGGAGAGCTGCAACAGCTTGAGAAAGAACCTAAATATCCATAAATATTATATTGCATCACCATGTTTCCTTCTATGCAAATATTCTTGAGTGACTCAGAAAAAAATACTTATCCTAAATAACTACTAAACAAATAAATACTGCAAAATCATGGTCTTCAGTGGTGATGGGAGTGTCTCAGCCTGGATCAACCAGTAAACTAATTTTAACACTATAAGGTCACCAGTAGTAGGAGCCACATTCTAGAAACTGTGCCATTAAACAAATACTTTTCAGTTGTGTCCAATGGGAGGAAAACCTCCTCAGTACTCAAAATGTCTAGTTCCATCGATCTATGGACACTAATCAAAGTCTGGTGGTAAGCATATGTTCTAGTTTCCCTAGAAGAACTGCTAGAGCACTTTCCCCATCAGTTTTGGAGAAGAAACGAGGACAATTGCATAAACAAAAATAAGGGTATTTTTGCCTCTAATAAATATATGTTATAGTAGTATCACCCTTATATCTCACAACACAAATTCTAAAAGTGCTATAACACTGGGCAAGATAAAATATGGCTTGCATCCAAGCTCCAGAACAAATGTCACCTCTTGGCACTTGTTTTGCAATTCTTTGAATGCAAGAAGGCATGAACAGTCCTGTCAGCAGTCAAAAAAAGAATAAATAAAACTAAACTGTTTTTCATCACAGTGCATATACTAGTTCACCTGACGAAATTTTGTGCCATGGAAAAAAATGAATAACCCTATCTAAATGATTAATATAGTAGGCAAACATTTAGAACAAGCAGGTAGGAAAGATGGCCAAAAAAGATAATCAGTTAAAACTTCATACTTAATAGCAGTATTAAGCATACAGGACTTCCCAGCTATGAATCTAAGGCATTCTATAAAACATAGAACTGTAACTGACATGATTTCCAGTCATAGGTGGGTAAAACTGAGAGGATAAAGTCACTCAAACATGTTGAAACCTGGGTCAAGAGCAGAATGAAGGTCAGTTGACACTACTTATATTTACTGTCCATTTTTCTTCTATTTTGCACAGCTCATAAGACAAATCACAATTCAAAGAAAAGGCTAAAATATAAGCAGGAAAAGTACAGTGGCAGAAGAAACAGCAAAGTTACATTGAAAATATGCAAAAGTCCCCTTTCACTTAACATTTATTCTATTGTATGTAGGTAACTATTGTAGTGTGGGAACTGTTTGAATTAATTTTCCTCCAAACAAATTAAAAGAATCATTTTCTCCATTTAAAATTCAGTGTTGCCTCTGTGTGATTTTTGCACTAATAAACTGGGATCCAGTTCTGTTCCAAGCATGACATCTCTACTAAGGCTGCTGAGAATCAGCACTTAACATCAGCAAGACTTGAGTCTGCTCAGCATCCTGAAGCAATAGTCCTTAATGAGCAGAGGAGTGTGGGTGGTGAGCTGGTTTTGATAAGTAGTAATAGGATGAGCAAAAAGTAATATACCAACGGTTGATATATTACTTGACATGTCAATTGTTGGAGAGTTGCTGTATTGAATTTGTACCTACAGCAAACACAATACACAAGATTCTAATATACTGCAGTGTTTGCTACATATTTTCCAAGCGATTGTATTGACTTTGTAAACAAAGATTATATGAAAAAATAAAGACTCCTGTACCATATAATATTTACCAAGCGAACAAATCTATCATAGCTGGAAATAAAAACACAATTTCACCTGTGTCAGGAAAGGAGGAAATAAATTGACCATTTGAAATGAGATCAGATACTTCACTTTGGATCTCAGGCACCTAAGAGAGTCCCCTTCTAGTGCAGGAGGTGATTATTATTTTAGTTTTAAATATTGCAGGGAGGAGAAGGAAAAGATAAAGAATGGAGTATCAAATGCTTAGAGTGAACAGATCAGGCATTTCAAAAATCACAATGAAGAAAATTGATAAACATACACTATCCAGGTCTGACTTTCCTCATAATGACACTAGTCATTTCCCACAGGAGTAGAACCAAAAGACCTCCAGATAAGTCCAAAATCCCTTTTTTTTTTTTTTTTTTGGGGGGGGAGACTTTGCAAAATGTTGCACCTTTCAGATAAATATTAAGATGCTGTCAAAGTTGAAGTTATACTAAACAGTATTTTATGCCACTTCTGTATTTGTCCACATACTAGCACAACACTGAGGTGAGGAGCAGGGGAATCTGTTACACTAATTATTGAAGTGCTGTGCCAGTTCAAGTGGAGATGCTCCAGCCAGGAGGTCATGATAAGCCTCCACTTCATTCTTCCACAGGTGAAAGTCCAACAGCCCCCAGGCACCACTCTTATTTTGTGATATTCCCTCCCTCTCCTTTCCCACTGGTTCTCCCACTCTCACCTTCCCTTTTGAACCATTTTAGCCAAGAGTGCCAATATCAGGGAGTCAGGGAAGCCCTAAACTTCTGGTCATGTCTGCATTACTGTCACTGCTGTGTTTGCATCAATACAGGTGTACCAGAGGCCAAGTGTTGGCTGATCTGTTTCTGAAGAATGAAAATACAAGCAAAGGCTTTAAGCTAATAGTGGGGGCTTAACAACATGAAAAATTGTGGGTTTGTGTTTTAAAAAAAAAAATTATCAGAATTACTTCTGAAATAATATTAACTAAAAAGGTTGTGATCCTGAAACAAAAAAACACATTTCAAATAACTAACCTTTTTCTTTATTTTGTGAACTTTTCTTCACATTTTACATCTTGTAAAATTCTTTCAAATAACCAGTTCTCATAATGAAATTTTTTCAGATACCTATTAGAGCTGAAGATTACTGCTAAGAACAGATCTGTGAAAATAAAAGCCCATACTGGAATTACTGGAAGATACCAGCTTGACAGCACAAAAGCTATTTTATATTTTCTCCAAGTACTTTCTCTACTACTAGCTGAGAAAAAGAATTCTTTCTTTTAAATAAAGATTACTTTACATGTGATTTCTCTCCTCCAACACCATCACTGACACAAATTTTACCTATTACCTTATCAGACTCCTTTTCCATTGTGCAGCTAAGCTTCATCTGAGGAATATCTACAAAATTCAGAAGTTTTGAAGCTGTATGTTTAGGTTTGAAGCGAATAGTGTAAGCCAGCTCTTTAGTGTGCCAAAATATTTGCAAACAATACATTTTCTGTAAGTAAAATAGAATGGTGCCACCCTAAGCATTGCCCACACAATAGAATGTATATAAAAAGGGAACATGTTAGCAGTAAGCAAACTGTCATAAGCAGAGCACTGTATTTAATATTCAGATCAAGGCAGCTCTGTCTCATCCCAGCAAACCCTTTTGACAAAAGCCATCCAATGTCTGCCAGCAGTATTGAGTCCAGCTGAGGACAAATTTCAAGATGAACCTGAAATCAATTTGCCATCAAATTTTCATGCTTCTCCCAGACTATCTGTGGCATTTTAATTACAAGCACCCTAGGCGGGGGGTACTACAGATATTGACACTTAGCTCCTACAATAAACTTTATTGGCAACCTCTGTCTGAATGTAGTACTCAACTAGAATAACAAGAAATATATGAGGATATCTAAGCAATAAGGTGGCATAATCACTTTGGAGTGGTTTTGCTCCAAATGGTGGACATCTCTACTAAAGAAACTTTTCTGGATTAAAATAAACATCTGTTTAGTGGGAAATTCTCTTTTATATTGAATTTGTACAAGATCCAAAGTCCTTCAAGAAGATAAGCAACATTTAGTTTTTTCCCCTTCTGTTTTAATTTGGTTGTGTTCTTATCGAATATTTATAAATTCCTGAAGTAGTCCCTGTTAGTAGCTGGGTTCAAATTAGATTGGTGACAGAATCAGGGAATGTCTTTACATCTATTTCAATTTCCACTACTCAAGATTTCACTGCACAATTAAGGCTCTAAACTGGAGATTAACCAGTGGTTTTTAAATTCTACAATGCAGAATTTGGACCTTTTTTAGTAAAGATGTTCAGAAGCAGTATGTATACATGCAGGACCTTATTGAGCACAGTGAGGGCAAGGTTGCTTGCAAGCCAATTTTCTCCACTATGAAGCATTTAGGAGAATGAAAGATTTCTAAGAGACATTTAGAGAGGTTGCCATGCCAGTACAAGAGTAGTTTGCTACACATGGTTAGGGGAGATGTAGAGAGAAAAAGACAAGGTCACTTCAGAATGAATATAAATTTGAAACTTAGAAAAGAAGCCTGTAAGTTGCAACAAGAGGGCAAATTAAAAAAAAAAAAACCACACAGAAGAAGAAAGAAAGTAAAACATTTAAAAAAAAAAAAACACACAGAAGAAGAAAGAAAGTAAAACATTATCAGTGTTACCCCTCCACCACATGGCAGGGGGTTTGGAACTAGGTGATCTTTAAGGCACCTTCCAACCCAAACTGTCCCATGATTCTGTGTTACACCCTCATATAAGAAGAGGGGAAGTGTGCAGAGAATGTAAAAACTGTGACAGCTGAAAGAGATTCCGTAGTTAAGAACTGTAGGATGCTTTGTTCAGGTGTGGTTTGATATTTCCTAAGCTGCCAGGTAGGTGCTTTTAGCAGCAACAAGCCAATTTCTAGTGGATATGAAGGGGTCTGGATTATTGGTTATATACATTATTGTGCTGGAACCCCAGCACAAAGGGCACAAAGCTGCAAAATGAAGGCTTGTAATATGAGGTAACTTCAAAAATTAAAGAACAGGACTACACAACATATTGCAAAATGAAGGCTTGTAATATGAGGGAACTTCAGAAATTAAAGAACAGGACTACACAACATATTACTCTCCCAGACCCCATTATTCACTGGAACTAGTATTGTCTATTTGTGTCCATTGTTCATATACAAAATTCAGGGTCTAACTGATTCACTCCAAATGCAGAGTGACAGCTGTATCACTGCATAAACACTAGTGCTGCTCCACCATCCAATAAAAACATAGGAATTAAGTTTCATTGCAGATGTTTCTAGCAGCATTAAAACTCAGTTATGTTTTTTTGCTGTTGAGTATAAAACAAACATTGAAAAATAAAATAAAAATACATAAATATTGATTAAAACATATACTTCTACAAATTGCAATGTAAAAGTGCCTCACAATAGTAGTCATTTTTCAGAGTATTCAAATAGTTCTCACAATAGTCATTTTTCAGAGTATTCAAATAGTTTTAAAACATTCTGCCTAATGACACACATGCTGCTATTAAGGCTAAGTACAGATCACTTTAGCCCAAGCTCCAGTGTGAGGGGAGGAAGAGTTGGCAGTGAGAGAGGCAAAGGCAGCAGTCAGAAAACTGGAGTTATCTGACACAGAGCAGGCAAATCCCTTACCTTGTACCTCAGCACAGCACTCTTGCCTGCATCAATGAGACATTCTTAAAGCCTAAATAGAGATCTTAGAGAATCCCTTTTTAAAAGTTTCCCCCAAACCAGATTTGCATGGGATTTTTTACTTTGAAAGAGTTAACAGTCTGTTACATTCCTATATGTATTGAAGTCAATACAAGGAATGGAATTGCCACAAATCTTAGAATATTTTTAATAAAAGTACTCCCTACCATCTCATGGTATGCCTTTCATATTATCCAGTTACACCATTCCTTAAACAAAATATTTAAGTTAAACAAAAAAATTGTGCCTGCCACTTTCAGCTATAGCTACCAAGCTGAGTGGGTGTGCTGGTTGGCAACCCATAAGATATGTGCTCACATAAAATTTTTTGGGGAACTTCCTACTTCTATATGCATCCTCCCAAAACCAATTTAGTTTTCATCAGTGAATATACAAAAGCATTTCACATGGACATCATTTTTTACCCCTGGAAGATGACACAAAGACTGAAATATTTACTTCATTCATATGACTTGATAATAAACACATGAACAAAAGTCCAAGTTGGCTGCCAGCTCCCTACAGAGAAGGTACAACAGGAAAACAATCAACAAGTTAATCATTTCAAATATATGATGCCCATCCTAAATCAAAACTTTAAGGTGAATTCTAAAAATCACATATATGAAAGAAAAGCTGTACAAAGTTAACCTCTATTAAGTATTGTTCTGCTAATAACACAGTGTCATAAACGGGTCTAATGGCTCAAAACCAGACTGTGAATCTGACTGTCCATGGGATATTTGTGGTGGGTATCCTGCCGTTTCTTAAATGAAGCTTTAGCTTGACCCACAAAGAATAAACAAAGATTCTCAGGATGATTTTAAATGCTCTTGCAATATACACCCCTTCAATAACCGCAATAATAGACTTCAAATGTGAACATGGTTTGGGCAACATATTCTTTCAATTAGTTTTATTTTAGTAGAAATATGCCAGCAATATGGAACATAATGTCACATAGGGAATTTCCTGAAATGGGGCACTACTGCTATTAAAGTTATCTGATTCGAGCTCTTAGAGTTCCACACACAAAGTGATGTATTCCCATTTGGAAGTGACTGCAGTTATCAGTAGCCAAGAACAATAACGTTGTTTAAGCCACTCCCTGAGGCATAAAAAGCTCAAACACCTTTAAAAATTGGTGTGTGATAGATAATTCACCTATACATCACTTTACACACCCATACATATTACATAACAAAACCAAGTTAATATTTGTGCTGTGCTTTGAAGATGTTGTGAATGCTTTTATTACTAATAAACTCTATTTTTCATAGATCAGCACTGAAACTTTAATGAACCTCTGGATATTGAAATACATGTTACAAATCATTTAGGGATTCTGTTTTTAACTTCAGACTCCTATAAGGAAAGGAGGGTTTAAGTTTACACTCATTTTAGGGTGCCATGTGGAAAAAACTGCTGTTTGAGACACTTTATTTCAGGTACTTCTGGCATGCATTAAGCTGACATATAATGGGAATATATGCACAGGTATTACACTGAATACAAAGTGTACTGCTAATACAGGAAAGTCTGGGGACTCAAGGAAAGGCATTAGCTAGCTGGGGGTCAGCTTCCCCTGCTGAGTAACCTGGTAGAAACTTTAGCATTTTATGCCCAAAATAAACTAAATGCAACAGAGCTGGAATAAATAGTTCCTCAGGATAAAGAGGGGAAATGGCAGAAGCATTACAAATTCTATGAAATATTATAAGAAGGTAAAAATGCTGGGTTTATATCTCTGAAAAAAATTAGGAAACACCAGCAAGAAATTTACTGACAACACTTCTGCTCTTTCTGGCTTTCCTTCCATGAAATAGTTTAATAAGCTGATCTGTCATAAAGCACATCAGCTATATAATTTGATAGAGTTAATAATGGAACAGCTTCAAATATTATGTTCCCTCAAGTTTTTGAGAATTTCAGTTATCCAATCTCTTGTACAATGTACTCACACGTGTTTTGTACATTTAGTAAAGACAAAAATGGATTTTGCATGCCAGGCTAGCATTTTCATTGTCATCAAGAAAAGTTAATTACTGAATAAATTGCAAATTCAGAAATATAATGCGTTAGGACAGAACCTATCCTTTTTGCCTGAAGAACCTATTAAACTTCATCTCGTTAGCAGACTAAAAATCTTAATTAGCATTTTGTTTTGGACAAATCCTTGCCAAGTCTGCACTGTCTGTTGCAAATAGAAAAGCAGAAAGACTCAGCAGATGAGAGTTTACACACAATCATTTTTGAGTATTTCATAAAATCTGACAATATAATCTCTGACTTAAGAAACCAGAAAGTGTGAGCAGTTTTTCGGCTTGTCTCTATTCCACTTAGCTCTGAATTCCTTTTCATTTATCAGCCAATGAGCTGTTAAAAAGTTACATATAGTTAAAATCTTATAACTGTGTGGTTAACTGTGCAATATGAGTTTCTACCAAAAAAAAAAATCAAAAAATCAAAAAATCAAAAAAAAAAAAAAAAAAAAAAAAAAAAAAGGTCCTTGCATCCATCTCATTGATTTCCCAGTATAGCTCTCACAAAATATACAGAAGACTGGAAACAATCCAACAACCAACCAAGTTTTAACATTTATCTTGATTAATTTCAAGTGAGTTTGTCTTTCAGGTTTTGGTTTGTTTGTTTTTTCCCTCTCAGTGAAAGAAGCAAACAACACTTCAGGGGAGATTTATATTCACAATTTCACTTCCATCTCATTGATTTCCCAGTATAGCTCTCACAAAATATACAGAAGACTGGAAACAATCCAACAACCAACCAAGTTTTAACATTTATCTTGATTAATTTCAAGTGAGTTTGTCTTTCAGGTTTTGGTTTGTTTGTTTTTTCCCTCTCAGTGAAAGAAGCAAACAACACTTCAGGGGAGATTTATATTCACAATTTCACTTAGCATTTCTAAAGAACTGTTACTTTCTAGACTTCAGGAGTCATCTTTTTCAGGAGGAGCTGTGCATCCACAACCTCACTAAGAGTTAGTCCTGTTAAGGCTAACAAAATCACACTCCTTTGTCACTAAATTACTTCTCTTACTAACTTGCTCCCTGATCAGTCACAACTTCTTGCAGGGTTTCACAGAGCCACAGAACAGGAGTAGGTCAGATGTGCCAAGGTTCTTATCTCAGAAGTGACAAACTGATAAGAATTACTAAAGATCCTGCTCTTTTGTTAAGCAGGCAGCACCTAAGGGGGCAGGAGAACAGGCCATTGGGGATAAAAGAGATTCAAGAAAGCTCCCAGCAGAAGTAACTTTCATTGAATTTCAACTCCGCATTTCTCTTGCCACATGCAATGAGCGTTGGTGTGTCAGTGTGCAGGTGCTGAACAAGGCAAGAGGTTGACATGGGGAGGAAGATTTCTTTCTGACCAACAAGTGGGAATGGATTTGGTGTGGGAGAAGGTGAGGAAGCATGAGACAATCTTTTTAATTCAAGGCAGGAGTTGAAAAAGATCCAGATTTGGAAAAAAAAACCCAACCCTGACATTCAAACCATTCTTCCATTTCTTGATAAAAACCATTCAAAACCATTCAGTCCCATTTTTGGATCTTTTCACATCAGGTCCTTCAGCAAAAGAACCTTCTTTTTTTTTCTTTGCTTCTATATTTTACCTTTTCGAATGGGTTTCAAGGTAGAAGAGGTAAAACTAATAAAAAACACTGTGGGAGGGCAGTTGCAGTTTTTTCAGTCAACAGACCACCATAACTTTTTTCACCCTAAATCATTCTGAAATCTAAGACAAGTACATAAAGGGACAGCAGCATGAAACAAGAGACAGGTTATACAAATCATGGCAAAAGCCAAGCAAGGTTCTATATAGTAGGCTCAAAACCAACAAAAAAAGCTAAAGAATGAATGCAGCCAGAGCAAGCAATTGCAATTTCTAAAAACATTTTGAAGGTGTGAAGAGAGTAGAAGCCAATTTCAATGGAGGTGAGGTTGCCAGTAGTTAAAGATCTCTTGAGGAATAGCTGATTTCTGACCTTGGTAAGAAAGGCAAGTTTAGTAAACTAACCCATATTTTATATTAGGTTGTTCAGCAGCATAGTTAAGACTTCTAATCACCAAAAAAAGGTTGGGGTTTGGGGGCAGGGGGGCAGGTGATTTTAATGCATTCTTATCCCCAGGGTCCCTCTGTATGGGCAAGTGAAAGCTGTAATGACCCACTGCATATATTAAATCTCTCGAAGATGTAATACAATAGAAGATTGATGCCTAAAGACTGGGCATAAAATAGCAGGATAGCTGCAAGGCCATAACCACACCTTGCTATGAGATTACAGACTTGGGGAGCTTAACATCTTGTTTTGAAGCTATTGCTCAAGGAAAGACTTTTAAACCTGTATATTAAAACTAATGAGCTAAATAGGCCATGCATTAAAAAGCTAAAATCTGGTGTCATTCTTGGAAGAGTGAAGACAAGTACGATCATTTTTTGCTCCCCTGAATGTTGAATTACAGTGATTAGATTCTTCTACAAGCTGCATTAATTTGTTATTTGCATGGAAACAGTGTAATAGGAAAACATTTTCCACATTAGTGCAACAGACAGCTTTTATGCCTGAGCTTATAAAGAATAAATTTGCAATTTTTCAGAAAGAAGTAAGGTAATGAATAACAGGAATTCCAGTGTGGGAATACTATTACTCTGTACAGTAGCCATTTCAATTAAATATACAAGATTTGAGACTACACCATTTCCATTGCTGTCTCCTAAGAGGCATTGGTTTGCTTCAGCCATCAGGTCAGGTATTTTCAAATAACGTAAGAAAAAGTTAAATTTTAATAATCAGTAAAGACAGTGAGGTCCCAAAAGAAGACTTAGGAAAAACAGGCTGACATATAGAAATATGTTCAAAACCGCATAAATGACTCATGATTCATATTCCATATACTTAAACATGTTCAGACCCAAAGTGTGGACATATTTTCCTGTTTTAAACCAGCAGTACTTGCCATTTTTATTTAGCAAGAGCATTAATGAGGACTCTTTTTTCTCCTGCTTCAAAATTAAGGAAGGGATAGATGCAGCTAAAAGCCAAAATTAAGGCTAATGGCTCAAAGCCTAATATAGTATTTTATCAGCTTCAGCAAGGGATGAATTTCACACACTTCTTTCCATTTTGTTAGCAAATAAACAGGCAGGTTACTGCTGTTCCCTGTGACCAGGAAAGCTGCTAAAGTGTTCACATTAAGTTCTTTAGAGATATCTGCTGCTGCAGCAGGTGATTAAATCCAAAACTTATAATCAGTTTTTCTCTTCAGATTTTCTTAGATGAAAACATCACCGTTTCCTCCAATTTGCTTTGCAGAAACTTCCAATTTTTTTCAATCCATTTTTAATAACTTTAACATAAAACAGTGCTTAAAAAGATCCAAAAAGCTTTCCAAAAAACACAGATGTCCTACATCTTTAACCTACTGTCACTGAAGACAGACAAGCCACCCTGCTGCAGGACTTTCTCTCTTTTTCAATTAACATCAGTGGGCTATAGTTGTTATTTCTCTTGGTTTAGTTCAGATGCTTATACTGAATGTAGAATTGGGTACTAATTGCAAATGGTGAGGAAAAAAAGAGGAATAAAAAAAAACTTGAAAAGGTTACTGAACATCAAGATAAAGCAAAAGAGAAATAGCTTCTAGAAAACTAATATTTGTATCCCTATAGTGTTAATTATGCCCTGGATTTTAAGGAGATTTTAAATAGCTTCTTTCAACAGATGTTCTCTTAAAAGAATGGCTTATTTGGGAAATGACAGGTCTTTGTCAAAGCTTACCCAGTGGAATAGAAAAATTAGTACCAACTAACTATAGCCCCAAGTATTACAAACTCTTTATTCTCAACAACAATACCATCCCCCCCATTAGCAGCGAGCTTACTAATTATACATATATGTAAGGTATCTTGAGCAGCTATAAAGCAACATCCAGTTCAATCCCACAAGTGCAGTTGATAAGCTTCCCTCTTCAGAGCTGGCCCTACTGAAATCAGCCATACATATGAAAAGTGGTTTGATGACAGGAATACTCACAAAGGCCACCAGAACTCATTCAACCCCCAAGGGATACACAGAAATCTGCCCCTAGGCTACCTCTTCCCTTCCTTCACCTTCCAAACATGAGGACAATTTTGAAAAACTGATCAAGTATCACAGAATCGTAGAATCAACTGGGTTGGAAGAGACCTCCAAGATCATCAAGTCCAACCCTGCCATTGTTACTAGACCATAGCACTGAGTGTCACATCCAGTCTCATCTTGAAAACCTCCAGGGACAGTGAATCCACCACCTCCTTGAGCAGCACATTCCAATGTCTGATCACTCTCTCTGTAAAAAATCTCTTCCTAATATCCGACCTAAACCTCCCCTGGCAGAGCTTGAGTCTGTCATATTCCTGATAGCTATGGATATTTATTTTGCAAAAATAAAGTCGAACAAAAAAAAGAACCAATAAAACACAACCTCAGATTTTTTTAATGCAATGCTATATTTTGAATGTTTGAAGTAATAATAAAAAAATCCTGTAAAGCAGATTTCAAACAAGCAGCTGTGAATACTAATATCAAAATCCTGACTACTACAATCAGGAATAAGAAATGTATTATTATGGCATAAAATTAAATTTAATCAAAACAATGAGAATCATGGACAGTAATTTTTACAACCCATTTCTCACATTGTGGCTTAAATCCAAAATTATTCTACCAGATAAATTTGAGCAGTCTTGACTACTTTCCACATGAAGTAACCCACCTAGAATTAATCCAAGTTACAATTGCTACAGAGTGCAACTCTGTGCATTGAGTTGGTCACCAGTTTCCTATCAGAAAAATGAATGATGTACCAAGAAAACTGCAACATCACAGGAGGATAAAAACCTTCTCCATAATTAGCCTAAAAGTTTTCTGTATCATAATCCAAAGTGTAACCAAATGGGCCTTGTATTAAAATGTACACTTTTTGGCAACATTATTTTGATCATAATTGAGACCTTAATCTAACTGCAACTTCAAAGACAGATCCCTGGGATCCTCCCATATCAGTAGCAGAACTCCCTGGATCTCAAAAGCACCAGGATCTGAGCCCATGCTTACCCTGCCATGCTTATGGGTTATTTTACTGAACTAAATTAGTGAGATTTGTCTGCTGCTTTTTAGTACCAGTCACTTCCTACCTATTTGGCACTCATCCTTAGACTATAATAGGCTTGGTACTGCCTTTTTCATTTTCAAATTCATGGTTGCTTGGTGGTCTTAATTTTCTCAGAGTATTCAAAGATGACAGATTAATAGGTGGTTCTTTGCAACTATGTGGGCAGATCTTTAATGGAGCTCATTAGTTTATATTAGTGAACAGCATACAGAGATGTGGAAGCTGTTCCTAGAGGACAACACTTCTGCTGCTAAATTTTTTTAAAAGAAACAAAAATTTCAACCCTCAATTCTATGATTAAATAAATACCAATTAGGTCAGCTTAAGTGAAGAAGAAAGAAGTAAATTAATTATTTGGTGTAAACATTAAAGAAAACTCCATGTATTTTGGTGCTACAATGGGATTTTTTTCCTCCAAAATTCAGCTGTCCTTCATATCAAAAAAAGGGAATCTTTTGAGATTTCCCAAACATACCTTGTACATCTGTTTATCATCTAGGACACCCAGTAGTACAACAGGCTGCTGCTCAACCCAGCAGAGAATTCTGTGGTGTCTCCTATCATATTAAGCCTTGAGCTAGGACTGGATTATGAAAAAAAAAATAATAATCACAACATTAAATGCAAGTCAAACTTGGCACTCAACCAAAAAAGCCCAGGACATTTATATTAACATGGCACACATAAAAGGATTTCATTTTGCACAAAACATTTTTTATTTTACTTTACTGGACTTTTTTTCCAGCACCTGCTTAGGTTTCCAGGTAACCATGAAGTTTAATAAACCTGTACAATGATAATTAAACACTGTAAATAATTTATCTGCTTAATCTTCCTAACTGGCCCTTTATTCCTTTGTAGAAAAGTGATCCTTGCTGGCATTCTGAATAAGGTTTGCAAAATAAGTGCAGCGAGGAGTGGTAGCATAAAGTGGATTTGCTCTCAATAATGTATGAAGCCACATGCTGGGTAGAGGAATCCTCACAAAAGCAGTACCACAGCAATCTGTTCCTTTCATCTGCAGCCAGCATTTAAAGTGAAGGTGCTGCTCCGAATCAAAAGCACAATCATTCATTTGTGAGCAGATGTCCTTCACACGGCAGGCAGCGCTTTTTCAAAACAGAGCTGAACAAATGCACTGCTGTGAGACAAGTTCCCCTACCCATTAAAGAAAGAACACAGTATATATTAATTTAGCAGGTTGTTGAATGTTTTAAAGTAGAATTTATGAAGCAGAAAAAGCATGTGGTGAAACAAAATGGCTTTCAAACTAAAATATGAAAAACCTCCTCTAGTTATTCATTTGCAAAATGCAAGAGTCCAAGGCTCATGACAATAGTTTATGAAGGAAATAAGCTGTGATGTGAGCTGGGTGATTTTCTACACTACACTCAGATTATTAGCTAAAAGAGGCCTTTAATTTGATAATATGTGTGTGATGGGAAGATTGCAAGTGTATGTATTCTGTGTTCACGTTTGTTGATACAATTTAGGATTAAATCAAAGTGAACATTGTTTAAAGCTGTTGGGACTCTGCACCACTCAGCAGAGTAAACATGAGAGCTGCTAAGAAAGTAAGTTCAGACACTTCTGTGTTTTCTAGTTCCCTCTACACATAGAAACCTTTTTTGGAGACTATTTCTTTTTCTAATAAAAAACTTTTGGATGTGGCCCATGCACACTGCAGTAGACAGAGTCACACCGACTCCTGGGTGAGCCAGACTACAATCTTTGTTATGAAAGTTACAGTGGTTGCTCTTTCAATTTTTGGAGCACATTCCTTTTATAGACATAAAACATATTATAAAATAACATGCAAACCCCTTAATCCTTACCCATAATAACTGATTCTCCAAATCACTACAACTACTCACCAGTTACAGCAATTGTATGCACTATATGTACATTGATAGCAGCACAGACCTTTCAAAAGCAAGATGTTATCAAAAGAAGGCATGGAAGTCAAATTCTTCTGTAAGGACTAAGAAGCAGCTACATCTTTATGAGTGTATTTTTCAAATTAATATCTACAGGTTAGATAGTTCCTCTGTCTCTTTTTCATAGTCCTCTTCTAAGTCACACCCCATAATTTTAGCACATCTTGCCCAGTCTGTCCAGCCTGCCTTGTCCCACCTGCATTTGCAGCCAGGCTGTGCAACACCCTCACACACATGACCCCTGCAGGTGAAGCCTAAAAGCTTCCTACACTCTGCTCAGCTCACTCAGTACCTGATCACACCCAAAAACACAGCAAACCTTAGGAGGGATCTACCTTTGCCAACAGAAGCCACATCTCCTCCTCCTTCTCTACTCTCATTTCTCAGAACATGGCTTACAAACACATCAATATTTACAATTACTTTATCCACATTAAATAAACACACAGAGTTCTGCTGCCCACACAGAAAAAGGTTGATTCCTTCTTGCAGAAACATGCTATTACTAGCAGTATAATTATTATAAGGCGTACTGCAATTTGAATCTGAATTTCTGTTTATATATGCATGATTATTATACCAGGAGTCATTTGTGGAGAGTGCATGGATAAAAATGCAGCTAATAACTCTTACTGTAATGATTAATCAATTTATGAATATATTATTTAAACTAATAGTTCAGGTAGGGTATCTTAAACAAGTTACAGAGTACATCGACCAATTCAAATACCAGCTACTAGATCAATAGGAAACTCTGAGTAACTCTAGGGAATAGGTACACTTGCATAAGAAACTGTGAATTTTTAAAATCCCCCTATTGGGAGAACAACCTCATCAAAAATAATTGCTTGAGGCCATTATCTTTGGATTTTGGCAAACTGTATGGCAAACTAGAAATTGAAATAAGAATTTGACAGTGTATAACAAACTATTTTTATATATTAATTTTTTTTCTCTAAACTAGTCAAAGGAAAAGCAAAACCTGATACATCTGTTCAGCTTTTCAACTCATTAGTATATAAATGCAACATGGTTTGTGTAACCCATGAAAACACTGTCAAGACCCTGCCCTAGACTCAATACCAATGAAATATATTTACTTATGAACACAAAATATTTTTCTCCTAAAATTTGCAAGACAAAAAAATACCACATTAAACCAAGTATTTTTTAGGGCAAAATTAAAAACAAAACAAAAACCAACAAACAGCCAAAAAAACCCCAAACACCACCAAAACCAGGCAAAAAATTAAACAAACCAGTACCTAGTCAATCCTGGCAATTTAGCTTGTTGGCAACCACCATGAAAAGGTCTCTGCACTTGATTTAGTACTTTTTAAAATCTGAATGTATAACTTTAATCCTTCAAAGCAGGATTTTTAATTAAAGGTACCAAGTGCAAACTCACTAAGCAAGCTGCTGCCCCACTCTCCCTCTGATGCTAAAGGTGTGCTTTATCTCTGCTTCAAGTGATACTGCATTTTAAAAATTAATTAGTAGCTTGCAAGAACAGCCACACATTATTGAGTAAGTACCAGCATTTAAGTGAAACAGATGAAATATTGGTAAGCAATGCAGACCACAGTATAAGTATGTGAAGGGGGTCATAGGCTAATCCCTATTGATTTTCCAAGTATGCGTACAGCACCGCTGGGAAAGGCCAGTTCTGTTGGCAATCAGCTAGCACAAATACATTATAAATCTTACTGTCCACCTTCACTGATCAGTGTCACTTACTTCCTCCACTAAAGACCATGAGGAAACTACAACAAATCCACTGACAACCAAGCAGGAAAGAATTTTAAAACCTTTTTCCTAAGGCATATTTTCAGAACGCTTGTGATCTACGTAAGGTAAAGCAGAAACAAGTTTCAAGGAGCAATATGGTACATGTAATAACTGTTCAGAGTAATAATCCACAAGAAAACTGCTGAACAACACAGAGGAGGAACACAAGTAATGATGAGCAAGTTATTCACATTAATCTTACACACTAACAAGAAAATTTGGACCAAATGCTTTGAACTGGCCATGCATTTGCCTGTTGCTGGATGGAACTGATATGGATGACACTGAAATTTCCCAAAGTTGAAGATGACATTGCCCTAGCAGAGACAGGGTCAGCAGACTGCTGTCTAGAACTATGCACCCCAACCACCTTTTAGTGCAAGACCCACAACACAGCAGAAGAAATAAGCAGGGCCAGACTCATCCTAGCAGTCACAAAGATCTCCAGTGGCCATAAGATAGCTCCTGTATGGAGTGCAAGAAAGGTTCAAGGATTAACCAATGGATTTAGCAGGGGAAACAAGCAGTGTCACCAAATGCACAAATGAGGCACTGCAAAGAGTAAAATACAACTTAATTCATGTCATTGTTACAATTTTCAGGAATGATTTCTTCACAGAAAGAGCTGTTAAGCATTGGAACAGGCTGCCCTGGGAGGTGGTGGAGTCACCATCCCTGGAGGTGCTCAGGAAACAACTGGACATGGCACTTAGTGCTATGGTCTAGTCGATGAGGTGGTGTTTGGTCAAAGGCTGGACTCAATGATCATGGAGGTCTTTTTCAAAATAAATGGTTCTGTGATCTCAGCAGGTATATAAAATGAGACTGGCAGGCAGATTTTGAAATAATTAGAGCTTACATAAAGCAATATAGGAGCTTTAAAGCAAATACTTCTACACTGAAGAAGCTAATAGAGTTAAACACAATTTGGTTAGGTTCAGATGAGTGAGAAAGTTGCATTTAATTACAAGTTTACTGTGTTAACTAAGTAAAGAGTAAAAATCAAGTTGTACTAATCACTCTGTAGATGAGACATCCTGAAACAAATGCTCTCAGTGGGAAATTAGGTTGTGCTAAAACTGACAATTTCAATGTAGCTGCACATCCTATATCACAGGGAATACAACACAGAATTCACCACTGTCTTAAACATAACAGATTTAGCAGTTCTCTTTGCTGAGAATGGAAAAACCCACCAGCTTCCCCTGCAAATCTGGAACACTCCTGATTATAGCTTGTATGGTATCAGCTTCTGCTGGAAACTCAGCCTACGTGCACATCCAATACAGCCTGTGTTTGTAGAAAGCAGCATATGAAATAAGCTCAGAATTCCCATTTAAAATATGATTTAATGAAATTTTAAACTGCCTAAGAAGATGGATACACTGTGTTTGTTTCCTACATTAATGATCAATAAAAAGAATGGAATAGACCATAAATACAGTATTTTTTTGCAACACCCTTTACTAAAAATGCTACTACTTGTGTTTATCATTTATATCTTCATACACAACCTCAAAATTGATTACACTTTAAACCATACATAACTTGCTGTGTTTTTCATTTTGAGTCATATTGCAAACATTTTTATAACTCTGTTAATATATTCTATATCTTGTATTCTTATTGATTATGAATATTTCTTTAGCAGATTTTATTGCTTTTCAAATAAAAAATGTTAGGTATTTTAAAAAAGTGAAAACAGTATTACAACTCATATACTTCCTTGTGACAATTCTCATATAAAAATTGCTAGTGTGGATATCTGCAGACTATCATTTTTCACATTTTAAATTCAAGAAATAAAATGGAAACAGCTATTAATATAAGGTGCTGCATAGGTTCCAGATTTTTTTTTCTTCCCTCAAATCTCTATTTAAGCTGTTGGGCTGAATCCATAATCGTTTTCAATACTTAAAAAAATTAATATACCAAAGGAGTGTCCATATAAAACATCATGGGTTTATATCAGGTATACATTATCTTTCCTAATTACTACTGCAGTTTGCAGACTGAAATACAATTTATATTTAGGATATGATTTTGCCATTAATTATCAAATTGAAAAAAAATAAAATCTTGCATTATAAATTCTCTCTTGGAAATTAATGTTATTCTTTTTTTCCATAATCCTATCACACAAGCAATAAGTGCATTGCAGCATGAACACTTTAATTTTTCCAGTTAGTTTTGAGCAAGCCCAGAGGTGAGGTTTAATAAGGATCAATGGCACTTTATCTGGGACAGGGCCACTTCACAGCATGCAAATTACACAGTAACACTTAAAAAAAGAAATAGATTTAATTAAAAAAAAAAAAAAAAGTAGAACCACAGGCTCTGGAAATTCAATTAAAGGATTTATGCAAAGGTTTGCTAGGTTTTTATATGCAGTTACTGCTTATATAATGAGCTTTTCATATTAAAAATCAATAGGTAATCTAGAGTAGAAGATCATCCGCTTAAATACATTTTTGAAATCAATTTGAAAAATAGTCCATCAACTGCTGTGACTACTCTTGCTGCTTCGATTAGACTAAGAGCAATATTTAGATTGTAAAACGTGCTATGGAATACCTATGCTTGAATTTTGCTTTCAAGTGTTCTTATACTTTTAAGTGCCCAAGCTAATCATACAGCAATTCAAGTCTGTGTACAATGGCTAAATAATTAATTTAATTACTCGCAAGGGCATAAATGTCCTGAAATATGTGAAAAACCCAAGCACCTAATAGCACGACCTGGCAATATTTTGAATACATGCAAAAACTTACATCTCTCAATGTCTTTGCTATCTTTCTTCTCAGCCTACTTGCCACTTAGCACACCGAGACAAATATTTCTGTATATAACTTATTAAAGTCACCAGCTAAGGAAGCAATTAGCCTAACACTTGTCTGAAGTGCAACTTTCACACATCATGAATTTAAAGATGGATCAGGTCCTGTGTCCTTCAGGTTTAATCTAATTTGCCAAGATGCTGTAGTGATATAAGATCATTATATTAAAGTCCAAATATCCTAGTTAATATTCAGCACTTAGCACAAATTCATATCTCATGCAAGCAAGTACACCTTTGGAATGAATGGAGATGGACCCATTGCATCAGCTCTTCATTTGCATCTGTCTAAGCAATTGCAGAGAGTTTGTAAATATTCTGAGGTGAACATGGTAAAGTGGTCACTCATCATGCTTTTTGCCCAACAAACGTAACCAGAGCAGTGAGAGTTAACAAAGTATCCAAGGGTTTCACTGGCAGCACATGCTGCTGCTGTTGATACTGCAGCATGAGAGTCTCCACACAACAGAGGATAAACAGGACTCCTTCCTTGCATGAGCAGAATTTTCACATCTCTTTCCATCCCTTCATAGGTCTTTCCATTTCAGTCTTTAATTTAGCACCAGGTTGTTAAACATGCACTTTAGCCACTCAGAAGTTCTCAGACTAAAACATTCTCCAGTGATCTGCTTGCACCTAATGCCAAGGCACAGTTTCAGCTGCTCAGGAAATGTAGATTCTAATTAATAGGTTCTAAATAATGAAATAAAGAGGAAAAACAAGCACTCATTTATTATCTCACATGCTTATATCATAGGGAGGGAAAAATCCTTATTTCTGCTGTTAGTTATACATTCATATATATATATATATATATATACACACACACATATATATATTCACATACATTTTTTGTTATCTTAATTCAATACTTTAGAAGAAACATAATTCCTTTATAAAAGGTTTGAAAAAATGGTTCTGGCATACAGCTTCAATACATGAAACAAAGCAGAATGACAACCATGAGAGTCAGGGATTAGACAAAATTTCCTCTATCTGTAACATGCTCTGCCAAGCAAAGCATTTCAGCTATGAAATATCCTCAGAGGCAAATACATTATATGAAAGTTTCAGAGTGAGAAGAAAAACAGTGGCTGAAAAGTAACTAACAATTTTCAGTTAAAATGATGATATTTAACAATGAAACTATACTCCTCAAGAAGTGAATTCACTAATAGCTTCCCTGTTAAAAGTTTATATTACTTAAACCTGCCTCACAGGTAATACCCAGAATTTCTGCTTGAGTACTTTACTCTTTCCACCCATCCTGCATCCATTAATGCACCACAGCACAGAGCTGAAGCACAGCCTGCAAGAACAAATACCCTTGCTGTCATTTCTCTATTAAGTCAGTTAAATATCTTCATAAGCATGCTCTGAAGCACATTTCTTTATTGGATTTCAATTGTTTCTCAAAAGAAAAATCTCAAAGGAATCAAAGAAAAATGTTTGCTTACTCTCATTTCAAAAGAAATGTGGATACAGCCTCACGCTATCTTTTTCGATAGGTTTGTAACAAAGACGTTAATGAACAGTAGCTTTATTTTCATCTTTCTTCCTCCTAACTGAATTTCTCATGCGCACCATATTTTTCTACACTTTTGCATTTTAAACACAGTGTAAGTACATGAGGGGATCAAAGAGTTTCAGATGAATCTGAAGAGTTATAGCAAGGGTAACGAGGGTCCTTAGTTTCTAATGACAGAAGCATATGCTCTCAACTTTCTAAACTGCATCCAACTGAGTCATTTATCAAGGCCTGAAACTTTTTCATTATTTAAAGCACTACGACAGCTTTCCACTTGATGCCTTGGAAGTACACAATAATAGAGACTCTATATAGTCATTAATTATAATATCAGCTGGTTGATGAAGTTACTGTACTTGCTGCTTGGTGATTTCATTTTTAATTGCAGCAGGTGGTGTGGAAATAAAGTGATGTACTGACACACACGGTCACCTCAATAGTATTTTCTTTTTTATGTATGGATAAATGCAACTTGGGTTTTTGAAAATTCCTTCTCTTTTATATCCCACTGCATATAGTAGCTGCAAGGAAAAATGAGCACATAGAACACATTGAAAATTAGATGCTTAGAAATTAACTGATAAAAGACACTCTCCCCATTTTCTTCCTTTCCAAATATTTAAGATACTGAGCTTTTCTCCCATGCAAAGATTCACAACTTCCAAACACAGCAGTCATAAATAACCCTCATGGCTATATACAATGTACAGGTTTTTTCTTCTGATTTTTGGTATTACTAAAGTTTTTTGGATAAGTAGCCACTTTTGAACTCCACTAATCTGAAAATGAAGATGTAGTTAAGCAGAATTAAACTTCAACTGTATTAAATTCTATAAACATTCTACAAATGAGCGTGTGATACTCTAAATGGTCTGTTCTACTTTTTTTCTTCTGTTTTGGAATTAGTCCTATATGCTCCATTGCTCTAGTAATTTACTAACCCATATATCCACATAGATTTTTGCAATTCAAAACCTATGAGCATACTGAAAGCAAAAAATGGATTAAGCTATAGCGTGAGCTGATTTATCCTTTTGTTGTCTTCAGACTGCTGCTGTATATGCTTTTGAATAGTTTGTATTGTTCTTATTATACTGTCTGCGCTTAGAAGTGTATTTTCCTCCTCTGTAATGTTTTCATGTCATTAATCTCTAATTTAACAGATTAGATAACTATTACAGGAGATTTCTATTACAGGAGATTTTGCTGCCATTGGTTTTCCATGAGATTGATAGGTAATAAAAACCAGTGTTTCCTAATGGCCACAGACATCCATCTTCTACATAAATCAGCAAACTCCCTTAAGAATCCCTTATATCCAAGTCATAGATCAATTGTACTCAAGCCTCATTACAACACACACACTCTGTTCTCTGAAATAAGGCTCTGCTACCTTAGCTCAAAACTACATTAAATGTAATTAATACAACTGTGATGTAAATGGACACAGCATTAAAATGTATGTCTCCAGGGAGAATGGGCTGGGAAGGCAGCTATGTGCACTGTCATGCATGGCACACGTGACTAGGGAAAATTTTAGCACATTGCCTTGCATAGGATTTATAGTAGTTACTCCATAAAATTGTGAAGCTGCAGTACCAGGAGCAGGGAACCAGCTTCGCCTCACCAGCACAGTCCTGAGCAGTAACAGGATACTGCCTCTTTTCTGAAAGAAGATGTTGTTGTCTTGTGAATCTTCTCACAGCATGATGCTAACTTCTACCTTCAAAAACACCTACACAAACATCTTCAGAACTCTAAAACTCAACAGAAAAAGACATTTGCGGTAACTATGGAATGTAGTGAAAAGTCTGAGGTGATGTGAATTACTTGTCTGTACATTAGGTTAAAGGTAGGTAGCTTCTAAGAAGTGCCTTATTTGTCTAGAACAACTATGTCATTGGGAAGGGAACACTGTAGAATGAGGAAAACAACAGTACAAAAAGGAATGTGTGAAAGTGCTGCAAGGTGTCCAAACCAGGCGGCAATCAAAAATAAAGCCACTTTTCTACACAGATGCCTTCAGTATTCCCTTGCTAACAACTCTCTTCATTTTAGGAAAGAGTTTGCTCACAAAACCATTATGCCAGTACTGTCAACTTTCAGGAATATATTGTTTTGTTCAGACAGAAAGCAACTGCAGAGTATGAGCACAGCCCAGCTATGAACAGCATACTCTGGGCACTTCGGGTCTTCAGACCCAAAAGGAAGCTACACTGCCTGAACTCTGTGATTTGCTGACCCTTCTCCTCTTGAGAGGTTCCCTCAGGTCCCCTGTTGCTACATACAGTAGGTAACAAGAAGTTAGATGTCACAACAAGACAGCTCCAGTGGTTTTGGAGAGGAGAATGCAGGCAGTAATACCTCTTTTCATACAGCTCTGAGCCAAAGGCTGTATTTTTTAAATATTATATTTTACATAGTGCATTGATTTCCAGAATGGGCTTATATGGTTCTAGAAAACAAATAATGGAATTTGAGCTCATAATCAGAGGCATTATTTCCACAAAGCAGCCTGGGAATCATTGCTCTGAGGCATTTATTATCTGACATACATAACCATTATTTAATTATTCTTGAAATGGCCTAATTTTCCTGATCTCACCTTCTGTGGAAGATGTGTTTCATCCTCCTTTTAATTCACTTTGAACATTACTCATACAGTGGTCTTTCTGCATGTTCAAGGCAGGAAACCAGGTCTGGGTTGATTAATAATATAACTGAAGCATGCAAATATGCAAACAAACCCTTGAGCCAAACTCTGCTCTCATGCATGTCAAGATTCATAGCCCCAACAAGGGAACAAAGCTTGGCACCTCTTGCTCACAAGCACTGAGCACAGAATTTCAAGGCATTAAGCTCTTTGTGTCCTGGATGCCTCTTGTTTCCTAGTGCAAATAGATTCAAATCTACAGAGTGCAGAGCAACCGCATTTCTCACACCGTAGGATCAATCCATGTTATTTCCTAATACAACATGAAGACAAAGATAATTACAATAACAAGCTTGGAATTTGGCCACATTCACTCTTCCATCATTTTTCTTCATTGTTCCTTTTCTCTCTCCTGGTTATTTTTGCTTCTTTCTGCTTTTGTGGAATCTTAGCCTCTAACATGCCCATAGTGTAAATATGCAATCCAACCCAAACATCTGCCAAATGCATCATAAACATGAACATTTCAATAGTCTTCACATGAACTTCTCTATCTAATAGGTAGGATTAGACATTAGATCAATTTTACCAGCCAATTTGTTGCTTCCTTTGTTCTGGCTTACTTTTCTGTCATCTCCTATAAAAGAACTCAGATGTTTCTGCAAGGGTACCAGCAGTAATACTGTATTACATTTTCAAAGGCTGCACAGCCTCATGGGCTGTTGAGTGCTACACAGATGTAAGAATTATTAACAATGAGCTGAGACCCACAATGTCATATGATCCAAATGCAAATCCTCGAGGACATTTATTTCCTCCATTTCAGTGGGTAATTGAGCCTCTAAACCACCCACAAAGAATACACTTGTAAAAATACTTAACTATTTGTACCATAAAAATAGTTACATTGCAAAAATGTCCTGCATCTATGAATATGAAAACTAGTAAGACAGGCTACAAAGTGGAACTGCTGTATACTGAATCACCAAATCCAAAATGTGGTTGCCCACACTAAAATTAAGTAAAAGAAAGCTACAAACCAATCCATAAATGAGTAACATAAGCAGCATTCTCAATATGCCCCGAAGGGTGGCTTTTAGACTCATCCAGCATTAAAGAAGACATCCTTTCCAATCTCTTAACTTTGCACTGGACATAAGATTCCTAACAGGTGTATCATAGTAGAAAGACAGTAAAAATGAATCTAGCCTAGAATAGCTTTGCTGCTCTGTCCCTAACCATGAATGGAAGCAATGGGAAAACAAGTGCAGTGTTGGTTTTCTTTTGAAGACAGAAGGTCTCCTTTAAAGCTGAAGTAAACTTAGGCAGTTACAGAAGTCATGCAACACACGTCTCATTAAATAAAAAAAAAAGAAACAAACTCTGGAAACCCAACTATCATATTGAAAGGAGTTGTTGAGTTTTTTAAATACATAAAAAGGTCTTGCAAACAACTTCTGCAGACTGCAAGTCAGAATCTTTTGATCCTTAGTAAGAGCCAAGCAGATTGCCCAATAATTGCACATGCTGCCCTGGAAGAAATACACAGAATGGGAAGGGTGTGTATCATAAAATTACTATCACACAACTCTTTACCACCCCCAGAGCAACAAACAATCAATGACCACTATAAACCCATGTCAGAAATTGCTAAAACTAAGATTATAGTATAGCATAAATACAGACAAGTAAGAAGCCAGGCAAAAATGAGGATGTATCTCCATGAATACTGGCAGGAAATTAACCAAAATAAGGCAATTAACTCATCTGTATTATAGAATATGTTTCCACTGCCAGGAATCATTTAGCTTGCCATACATACAGCCTCTGAGAAAAGATGGAGAGCGCTTCACAAAACCATGAGAATTCACTTTCCCTTCAAAGTAACGTGAACTGAGTCTCACAGAGCCATGAGCAGAAGATGCACTGTTGTCCAGAGGAAGACTAAGGTCATCCTGTTCCTCAAGTGCACTTTTAAATCTCAAAATATTGTGGAAAGTACACACTACTCCACAGAGAAATCTGTGCCAAAGACCTAGTCTTAGTTATCATAGAATCATAAAATGACTTGGGTTGGAAGGGACCTTAAAGATCATCTCGTTCCAAAACCCTGGCCATGGGCAGAAACACCTTCCTCTAGACCTGGTTGCTCAGAGCCCCATCCAACCTGGCCTAATTATTCAGCATGGTTTACCTAATCTATCAGTTTACCTCCATAGATTTGTGATCTTTATTGGCATTATTAATGTAGGTATTAACATAATCCAAAGACATCAAGCCACCAGGGATTGGTGAGAAATATGCAGACATTTGGGAACAGAATGAGAGCAGAAAGCCTCTAAATTAACATTCCCAACAACACAAGAAGTGTAGCATTGTTTTAGAATCAATACAGCTTGAATATGCTTTTGGGTTTTGCTTTTTCTTTTGTTTCCTAAAATAGCTCATATTCACAAGACAACATCCTGATTAACTGATTAACAAATACAGACAGAGAACTCACATTACCGTGCTGCTCTGGGAAACTAAGAGTTTCAGTTTAGCAATGTCTACTTCAAGCTTTTATCAGCACTAATTTCAATGAAAAAAATGGTCGTAAAATTCCGAACAGAGGGAAAACAGACCTTAATTAAGCAAAGTGTTATCTCTTTCTATTATAATGAAAGCAAAGTTACAGTTATATTTTTACCAAGATTTTTTCCCCACTTAATGAAGACATTATCCGTGAGTTTTCAAAGTCACTTTACAAAAGAGCATTCAAGAGACATTAAAGTCAGCTTAAACTAAAAAGTCTTTTTGAAGTCAATAAACAATAAAAAGAACAATGAAAAGACAGCCTTTGATCTCTCCTTACTCTAAAGTCTTTAATTTCTGTTTTAATCTACTAGATGCATTAAGTCTTGTTTTCAAATATTTTTCATCTGCAAAGTACAGCAAGCTTGCCTTGATTTTTTTATTCATATATATTCTTACTGTATTAATGTACAATTCTCATTACCAAGGATGAGTGTCATCAGGAAGTTCTCCCACCAAAATAAAAAGAAAAAAAGTTTTAAAATCAATTTTCATTCTCCTGTAAAATTTCTTTAAAAAGAGAGAAAAATGCAATAGAAGAAAAAGAAAATAGCATCTTCAGCTTTGAAATTTGTGAGATCAAAGACTACAATGCACATAGATTTTTTTCAAAAGATAAATTATTAATAACATGGACCAACAGAAACTGGTCAATAACATGAGCAAACACATACTGGTCAATAACATGGTCAAAGAATGGTAAGTTAAGAGCATCACTCTACAGCCAATTACAGTTTATCTGACTTGATTGTTTGCAAGAAATTCCAAGTTATTCACTGGATTTTTAACATAGTTTTTAAAAACCCTTTCAGCCAAGCCGCAAAACCTAGACAACACCTTGATTTCCTCAGCAGTACAGGCCATGGACATAAACAGGAAAATACAAAATTGCAGTAACTGAAGGTATGTGGAAAGTGTAAAGGCAGAGGCTGTCATTAATTCCCACGATGCCACTAATTTCTTCCAGGTCTCCAGTACAACTCCTGCTAGAAGGCTAAAAACTCTCTCCATACCTGTTCACCCTTGACACACATATAAGCCTGCTCAATTTGTTCTGTTTAGATGGATGAATCCATCTGGTATTTGCACACCTTCAGGAACATGGGATCATTCATTGGGTAAAACAGAAGGGAGAACCATATCCTTTCAGACCCAGGTGACTGTAGCAACCTGCCCATTCACTCTTTACTGCTGTCAGGGAATTTCAAAATGAGAGGAAATGGGACAATACAGTGAGAGCTGGATGAGCAGACATGGTGACACACCATACAGCCACCTCTCTGCCATAGTGCTGTTCTTGCCTCCTGCTTGCAAAGAAACCTTTCCAGACCTGAGGCACATAGGAAAGCCATATCTGTCAGAGAAGCAGCCTTCTCCTGTGGTATGCATAGTTCACCTGGAAATCTGGTAACAAAACCAGCGATATTATTGCCTCAGTTTCTCTTACTTCACATTTCAGCTTTGAAGTTAAACACACAGTGTTTGTAGGACTGAAGGTGAATCCTGGCCCTTTCCTGACATGGATTAAAATGCCATTGCTTATTTGGTAACAAATCATCCATTCTTTCTTCAAAATAATTCCTTCACATTTCTCCACTCTCATTTGTTGCTGAAGTTGCCAGATTTTGCTGATGATTTTTGTTAAGAGGACAGCTCTAAAAGCATTTATTTCACAGAGACCACTGAGTATCTGACAAATGGGTGGTCTTAGTGGTTCATTTCTAGCATAGGATATGACTGGGAAAACCAAACCATTGGGCTCTGAATTTTGCCAATATAAGAATTTTATCATTTTTCATATATTTAATTTTGATTCAAATAAAACTAAATTCTATAGGACAGGTCTTCCCTAGGAAAGAAAAGAACCATGCAGAAATTTAAGCAATGTCTTTTTCTTACACCAAGTTAAGCAAAAAGACTAAAATTTTCACTTTGCTCATGGCAGATATACTTAATAAAAAGAATCAGACTGAGAGCACTTTACTACGTTCAGACTAGCCTTTTATTGATTTGGATGTGCTATGAACCACATTATCTAATCTACAATAAGCCATTTACCAAGTGCAATGATCTATGGGCTAAAAGGCTTAGATTTTTAGTTCCATTGTAGACTTTTTGATGAAATGGTAGATCAGCAGAGAATAATACTATAATAAGATTGTGAAGGACAGAAGCGTCAATATTAGAAAATTAGAAAGTTTGGCTTACTGTTTTAAATCCTCTTGCTGTTCATTTAAAAGCCCAATATCTCTTTTTTTAGACTAATTGTGTCTGTATATTTAACAGGGGTCCCAGATGACATCCCACAGGGTGTCAAGTTCACAGGGGTTCAAGGGCTCATGCAACTGAAAATATTTTTATTTTTCAAAAACAAAATCATCCATGTGAGCGTATGACAACTATCTGGTGGTACATCTGCTATAGTGATATGAGGAGGCAAGTTATCATGGAGCTGATTTCTTGCTGTTTGCCAAGATCCAAGTTTTATCTGCTGCACAGGAGATTTTTGCAGTTTCCCTTAAAACAGATTTAATGCATTTTGCACCAGATAGTGTTCTTCACCTACATGCACAGAGCCCAGAACACGAGGCTGAGCTCCCAGTTAGGTCTGTGATTCACACATAAACAAATGTGGGCTACCATTCCCACAGTTTCATCTCTGACTGCCACCCCTCTAATTCTCAGCTTTGACCACTTTTGCACACAGGAATTCTCCAGTTGCCACTAGGAAATGCCATAGAAATCTTGAGAACATTCATTTATCTACTGTCCTGTGTTTAGCTAGGGAAGAACCACACAGAAGAGATCTGCTTCATTATTTTGCAATATTGCTTTTTGATTGAAATAGGTAACAGTGAAATTCCTGACAATGTAGACCATAACTTCCATTGCAAATTGTCAACCAGTTCCTGCTTTTGGCTAACTTGGACTCAGAGGTTTGTGAAAAACACAACAGAGTAAAAAATATTTGCAAACACCACAGGCATCGTCAGAACTACAACTCAGGTTAGCAAAGACAAAGCAAAAATTCAGTGGCTTTCAGTAGATAGAAATAAAATCCACCATTTAGCATTAATTAAGTGAAAACCAAAGCATTTTTATTGTAGCATTTTACCTTAAGCGCCATGGCAAATTTTACTGGATCATTTCTGAGTAAGACTGACAGGTTACATGCTGAAGTAAATGTACTGAAGACATTAATGTCACTTTAAAGCAACTCAAGTTTTGATGTTCTTATATTTTTGTTGTACTGCAACTATTAGGATGTATTGCCTCATTTTTTGAAACTGAAGAAAGGAAACGTTATTAGATCAGGCTACCATGTAACTTCACAACAACTGACACTAACTCTAATATAAGCCAGTTTGTATTAAGATGTTATTGCACCTTTCCAGTTCTAATCGCCAATTATGACTCTATTAGTCCTACTTGGCAGTTCATCTGCTCCTGCATCAGCTAAGGGGGACTTGGAGACGAACCTCTGATCTTCATGTTTCCGCTTCAGTGAGTGCTCAGCACAGCGGCTGTCATCTTGAGACATTGAGGAGGTAAGGCATTGCCTTTTCCAAGATAACTACACCTGACCTTACAACAATTTACTAAGGAAATACCTGCCTAATGGCAGTGTGAGTGCAGTTTCTTTTACACTCACAACGGCACTGCAAATTAGAGACAACAGGATAAATCTATGACCAGCTCACCAGACACTTCATTAAATCACTGTTCCCTTGCCTTGTAGAGCACTAATAGAATCACAGCCCTCGTTAGCTACTGAATAAAAGATCAATCACATTCTTTGAGAGCTCTTGCTACCAGCTTCCAGAGGAAACAAGGAAAAAAAAAGACATATTTAGGATCATCAGTAAGATTCTGAATGGCCTCACTGCAAGTTGGTTAAATTACCTTTTCCACAACTGACTCTGGCTGTAATACTCAGAGGAACTTGTTAAGTCTGCTTTCAAAAGCTGCTATCTAATATATGACTACCAGGCCCTGGTCAAAAGTTCATAATGTGCATATGTAAAAAGGTACTAAATTGCCTGAGGGCTAAAACCAGAGGAGTTTAATTGCAGCAAAATGCTGAAAATGGTCTGTTGAGGGTCTTTCTATTGGGATACTGCTGGCACTAGCTGATTGAAGCACAGCACATAAAAGCCTTACAACAATATTTCCTTAAATGCAGCTGAAACTGCGAACACTTGCTAGTGCATATATGGTGTGCCAAGAGGAAAAAAAAAAAAAAGAGAATCTTCTCTAAAACAAACAAAGATTTAAGGATTGATATAATTCATAATTCAAAAGTGTGTGGCTAAAAGGAAGAATTAAACCACAATGAGTATCTGTCAGTATAAGTCATGTTATAGGCTCCACATGTTATGGTAGGAAATGTAAGTACATATGTAAACATATTTAATTGGCATCAATTAAGATTCACTGCAATGAAAACTGGAAAACAGCTTCCATCAATCTATTCATGGCCACACTTGGAAATTTTAGAAATAGTCACGTATGAGACTGCAGATTCCCCCTGAAATCCAATGACTTGTTTGTAGTAATTTGAGAACCATTCCTGTAGTTATTGGTGTGATTAAAAAAAAAAAACAAAAAAAAAAAAAAAAAAAAAAAAAAAAAAAAAAAAAAAAAAAAAAAAAAAAAAAAAAAAAAAAAAAAAAAAAAAAAAAAAAAAAAAAAAAAAAAAAAAAAAAAAAAAAAAAAAAAAAAAAAAAAAAAAAAAAAAAAAAAAAAAAAAAAAAAAAAAAAAAAAAAAAAAAAAAAAAAAAAAAAAAAAAAAAAAAAAAAAAAAAAAAAAAAAAAAAAAAAAAAAAAAAAAAAAAAAAAAAAAAAAAAAAAAAAAAAAAAAAAAAAAAAAAAAAAAAAAAAAAAAAAAAAAAAAAAAAAAAAAAAAAAAAAAAAAAAAAAAAAAAAAAAAAAAAAAAAAAAAAAAAAAAAAAAAAAAAAAAAAAAAAAAAAAAAAAAAAAAAAAAAAAAAAAAAAAAAAAAAAAAAAAAAAAAAAAAAAAAAAAAAAAAAAAAAAAAAAAAAAAAAAAAAAAAAAAAAAAAAAAAAAAAAAAAAAAAAAAAAAAAAAAAAAAAAAAAAAAAAAAAAAAAAAAAAAAAAAAAAAAAAAAAAAAAAAAAAAAAAAAAAAAAAAAAAAAAAAAAAAAAAAAAAAAAAAAAAAAAAAAAAAAAAAAAAAAAAAAAAAAAAAAAAAAAAAAAAAAAAAAAAAAAAAAAAAAAAAAAAAAAAAAAAAAAAAAAAAAAAAAAAAAAAAAAAAAAAAAAAAAAAAAAAAAAAAAAAAAAAAAAAAAAAAAAAAAAAAAAAAAAAAAAAAAAAAAAAAAAAAAAAAAAAAAAAAAAAAAAAAACAAAAACAAAAAAAAAAACAAAACAAAACAAAAAAACAGAAGGGAAAAAAACCATTATTTCTGAATTCATTCAAAAATACTTTTTCTATTGAAAAATAAAATCATAATATGAATGTTTAGGAAAAATGGTCATCATCTGAAAATTAGGACGAAAGAACAAATTCACTTAATTCCATTGTATTTTATGATGTCAAATAAAAATATTCTATCAGCAATATTTTAACTGTTTGCACAGTGATCACAAGCAGAATATTTTTCCTCCTGTGTGAGCACTTATTAACATGTTGCCTGAGAATTTGGACTTTAGGCATAAACAGCCATCAGAAAAAAATAACAAGTAACCATCTTCAAATCTTGCTCTTTTTGTAGAAAACTGTGATTTACTCCTCAATTTTTTTTATAAACCTAGGCAAAACTTATAGTTACAAACATTTAAAAGGTTATGGTGAAACATTCCTCTTAACTTTTCATAAATTTTATTTTTACCTTTGGCAAACACATTCACATGAAATATTATCCAACAACCTATAAAAATAACTTGAAATTTTAATTTCAACTTCAGTGCTTCTCTGCCAGTTCTGTAGATCAAGCAGAGGTTGATGTAGACACTGAGGCATGTACTGTGCCAGAACCAATGTCATGTCAGCACAACAGTCCCTTCACAGAGACTG
>NW_008677429.1:173549-203218 GCF_000695815.1 Acanthisitta chloris
CCCAGTCATGTGCCTTTGGAGGTTATGCTACCAACTGCAATAATGAATGGATCCAAGTTAAAGGAAAACATGACTCTGCTCTGAGACCAAGGTCTGAGAACATACAGAAAAAAACCACAAATGCAGGTGATGATAGGGGAAAAGTCACCAAGGCCCAGCACCATCTGTAAGATTTTGAAAGGCAAATATTCACATATGTATGGAGGATCTGTAGCCACTACTTTCTAGATTAACAAGGAAAAGATGTGATCTACAGCCCATATTTTGTTCATCTACAGCATGTGTTGCCATTGGGCATGTCATGGCTAAGAAAATTATCTACAGTTTTGCATAAAGGTTTTAGTTTAAATACCCATATAAGGTTTTAAAACACCTCACCTAATACTCTTGAAGACAACATAATGGTCCAGGCAATTATTTTATTTGTACTTGAATGAATAAAATATAGTAGGTGAAATAGCCTTTAGCCATTACTGGTAAAGTGGGAAGTGAACACACTATTGATAGCATTGAATGTCATTTTCAGTTGGTATCAGTTAACACATACAGCAAAATCACAGCCTTGGACAGAAACCACAGACAAGGCAACACCGACACGGTGAAAAGCATGAGAATCAGCAAAAACTTCAAATCATTTCAAGTGACATCCACTTTCACTTTTGGAAAACCCAGGTACCAATATTCTGCAGTAGCTTTTCAGACTGTCTCCATGGGAAAACAGCATCACCTCTGTCTTCAAATACTACATTTATCAACCAAGTCTCATTTTGAAACACAAAAAATGCCCAGACCACTAAGAAGTCTCAAAAGTAAATTCATTTGAGAGGATAGCAAAGAAAATTGGTAATTAATTTAGCTCACCTCAACAGACTAATTCAGAGAAGTTTGACAAAGCATGGTTGTAACACCAACTGCACTTATCCTAACACAAACTTTGTGGAAATGACAAACCAAGAGTGACAACAAATGAAGATGAAACAAGTTTTCATTTGTTTACTCTTGACATTCATTGCTGACACTTATGAAGTTAGGAAGTCATTCAAAGAAGTTTGAAATACATGCTTGGGAAGAACTCACAAGAATCGCCCAAAACAGAAAGGGCCAACAGACTAGAAATATTTCAACAGACCAAATGTTTAAAGTAAATAGACTGACTTCATTCCAGGTCTGGACAACCCTTTCTTTCCAGCTTCTGAGCACTACAATATAATTAATTAATGGATATATCTGCCAGCAGAGGGGAACAGAGAAAGGAAGCAGGAGAGCTGAAGTTTATTTCTGATGATGATAGTGAACAGGCATGACCACATAATTTGGCCCAGTTGCATTTCATTACCAATCATAAACATTATTTTAGGGGAATAGATTAGCAGTTAGATTGCACTTACAGGAATCATTCTGTGGATGGCGACAAAGTTTTTGGATGAATCTTCTGTTTACAGGAATCATTCTGTGGACAGCGACAAAGTTTTTGGATGAATCTTCTGTCCCTTCCTCACAGCATAAGAAACATTGAGCTGTGTGTTCAGCTCTGCAGGCCTTGGGTATACATTCACAGTATTTGATTTTCCAAAACAAGCAATGGTCTGGATTGCATTCTGAAGAGTATAACTGACTTTCACTAAAGGCCATTTAAAACACCACATTACTGTCTATTGAACAAGCATATGTACAATGCAATAATGATAAATTTCACCTTGTCACCAAAAATAAGATCAGATTGTTTTGATAAAAAGACATTTTATATGAAAACATTTCCTTTAGAAACATAAAGCCCAAAGGAGACAATAAATACTATATCACAAGTGGAACTGCCAGCTCTGTTGATATTTTTTGCTATAATGCCTTTAAAAGTTGGAAGTTCACATACATTTCGCATCAAAGGAACGGAAGAGGTCAACACAATTTTTTTCTAACACCACTTTGGTGACTGAAGCTCACTTTATACACTAATTCATCAAATGTAACCAGTGTAGTTCCAAAGGCATTCAGATCAGGTAATAACTAGTTCTGCCAAGAAACAAGGTAACTTATTTCTGTATACCCATGACATCATGACAAAACCAAAATAAATATATTTGCCAGAAAACCTTTAGTGTCATTAAGTATGAAGAAAATAATGTTACATTTTTACATTTATGCCATGAGATTACTAGCAGAATTGTCACAAGTGTGCCTAGTCCACAAGAGGAAACATGAAAGGACTTTTGAGACATTGAATGCCTCTCAGACCCTGTCTACCTGCACAAGCACACTGATATTTGAGGCCCTTGCCTTTGGAAACTGCAATGGGGAAATTCCTCTCCTAGAGAGGTAGGACACTGCAGTGGAAAGTGAACTCATCAGCACTGGGGCAGAGAGAGTCAGGACATCCAGTATCCCTTTGCAGATCATCCTTCTGCTCTGTAATTAACACTGTTAGATCAACCACACTGTTTGGGATGGGATGAACTACTTGACACGAGGAGACAATCAGATTCTAAATGACACTGTTACAAAGTCATTAGCATAAAAAATTGCCAAGACGGTTGTTTTACTCGAAGTGCTAAATTAGTTTTCTTGCACTGGTAGTATTCATCATAATGTAAGTTTGACATTTCAGGACAACATTTTAATAGTAACGCTGTTCTGTGGAAAGAAATAGTGTTTCCAATTTTCTAGCAAAACGAAAGAAACCTAATTGTATTCATTAACAGATTACAGTGACAGACAAGATAACCCTAAGAAAAATACCTACATTCAAGAGTGCTGAATTTAAGTGAAAAATTTAATACTTGTATTTCCAAGTATTCTTATGCTCTAGCTTGTTAACCCAAAGTGTTCTACAACGTTTTCAGCACAATGGTGGATACAGCATTCAAACAGAAATTGGTACCAATGTGCCAGCTCAGCATAAGGATTTTCAAACCTGTTCCTTTTACATAAAATCTGGTGCTAAACACTTGCATAAATGCTTTCATATCCAGTTAGGTGTCTCACCAGCCATTTATATATGCACACCCATCTATCAGAAATAAAAGAAACTACCAATGGTGTGACCAGACATTAAAAATAAGCTCACAGTAAGTTTCAACTCCTCTGTCTGCTTAAGATTCTTTTAAATTAATAGCAATATCCACCTTAGATGCATTAAAATTGCAAGTACCTGTATGAGAACTCCATTTTCAGAAATATCAATCCTTAAGACAGTACTGCTAGAAGAGATGGAAATCCACAGCACTAGCAAATCAATCTTGCATATTTGAGACAAGTAGATCTTGTTTTTTGAGACAAGCAATTCTCTATATATATCAAAAATTACTTTATTTTTACGTAAGATGTATCATCCAACATTGCTATCATTATTTTATTTCAATGTCATGCTTTTGTAATTAATAAAATTCCTCAGCTACTTTCTATAGATTTTTTTTGCATACACTGAAGACTGTGCTATATCCATAGTGATATTTAATAACTTCGAAAACATGTTGTCACTAAAATAATGGATGGAATTTGACTACGATGTTTATATTTACTGACATTCTCCTTGCTAAAAAAGGATTGATGCTACTGCTCTAACAACTTCCTAGAAACAGCAGAATAAAGAGGTTGGAAAATCCAAATGACTCAAGGATTCTAAGTCTCAAAGGAAACTTTCAAAGCTAAGTAAATTCAGAAATTCTCCGATTACAAATCCTCATACAGATTATTGCAAAACTAATAAGCACTGCATCATTTGTTGTGCATTTTTACACTGAATTAAGCATGATGAATTCAGTATTATGTTCACTTCCCCCTGGAGGAGAATGAGTGCAATCTGTCACTTTTATCACAACTAAATCACACAAACTCAGGCCATATAACACATGGCCAAACATGGAACCATTTTAGTATTTCAATTGGAAAACTGATTCAGGTACTTTTTTTGCCAAATCTTTCTCTTGTATTCTTAAATATAATTCTTGAATCATGTGTACATTTAAAACAACTCCTCAAGACATGACCTTCAAGGTATTTAATGTACAGTCATACATTTGTGCTTTCTTCCTCCTTTGAGAAAGGTGAGAACTAGAGACCTAAGGACTAAGACAGCAGTTAAGAAAAGGAAGAGGAGAGGCAAAAGAGCACATCACCTCACACTGGTATTAGTAATAAAACCAACATAAAATTAAGGACAACTTTGATTTCATTAATTTTTCTGGAACACATATACCCTTTTCTTCTCTTTCTTTAAAAACACATATGCTCTTACGTAGAAAGAAGGGACAGTAAAAGAATTAAGACTAGACAGAAATTTGGGATTTGAACAGTATCTAGCTCAATCCTTTTAACAACTCTCAGGGATTGATATACAATGGAAGCTACTGAACTACAAAATGTTAGTAAACATCCAGTGGAAAAACTATACACACTCCCTAAGGCAGTCTCATCAACCACAGACCTATTTCCCTCCATGTGGGAATCTAGCCAGTGCTCCAAGCTGGCCAAGGAACATCCTGCAGTTTGAGTCTTGCCTTTAGGAAAAAGGAAGTTACCACACTCATAACACCAAAAAGAAAAAAACAACCCCAAAACCAACAAACCCAACCCAGGAAGTTCTCTCACACTTTCCTACAGAGAAAAATAAAGATACCTATATATACAGTAAACTTTGAAATAGAGAACTGACAAGAACTAGAAACATTATTAATATCACAGTGGGATACCGCCCCAAAAGCCTATAAATACGAATTTTTTATACATATACATGCATTTTCAATAGCCTTCCTGGAAGGAAGTTTTTAGGAATGTTAATTCAGTTACGCAGTTATGTCCAGAGAATGCCAACATGATAATAAATGACATGTCACACAGGGGAAAAAAAACGAAACAGATGAATTATTTTTTCAGGAAAACAGGCTCTTTTTGTGTTCATCTATTCAGGAATATTAAACATATTATAAACTGAAGTATATTTTTCATTTCTATAGATAGATAGGTACACACACACACATATGTAAAATTAGTGAGAATACTGAAAAAACATTATGTAGGACTGCATTTGATATACTTTATTATTTTTGGACCTTGCAAATATACTTTTTTAATGTCTTTGCTCTAAAAGAAGGGACTTTCTAGCTCATATTACTTGGACACTCTTACTGTTTACTCTTCCATCTTTTTTGTAAAGTCAGAAGAGATTTCCCTGAGAACTTCAAATAAATAAGATATCCAGCTGCACAAACACTATACATTCTGTTAGATTACTTTGGCTTCCTAAGGAATATTTGACTTTCTCTGGATGTAAATGATTAAAGAGAATCCATCATCTGAAACTGATTGGTGAACTGTTTAAAGTGGTATGGCACCTCTTCAAAGATGATATACAGAGCAATGAAAAGACCATGGTACGATAAAGCATCTCAGATATCCAAGGATTCTAGGGAAATAATGTAACTAAGCACTGTATCCTCCAATTGCAAAATAGTATTTAAATGCTAGTTTCATAAAATAGCATCTACATTACATTCTTGTTTTTTTACATGATTTTGTATTTCATCTGTTCTACATAGGGCCAATAAAAGTTTGGGGGTTCCTGAACATTTGTCCATTCATAAATATAAATTTCAAAAAATAATGTGAGGAAGGATAAACCATGTTCTAGAGTCCACAAAATTTATATTGCTGAGTTATGATGATGAAATGACACAGGCTAACAATGCTCAATTATGTCATTTCATTATTTTTACCATTTACCATTTTAAGTTTGGGCATAGGATCTTATTTTCTAGAGGTCAAAGAAAAAAAACTAACCTTTGTCCAAAAACATTGCTTTTGCTGAACCTGAGATGTTTGGATCAGCAGCTCTGTTTCATAAAGAGCTAACTAAAAGGCTGAGTATCAGCAGGTATGTATGTGCATGTTAAAGACAAGGAAGAAGAACTACAAGAAAATAAAGATGCATTACGGCCCAATTGCCTCGTCAAGTGATAGAGATAAGGAGGTCTCAGCTCAAAGTGTAGTGATATAGGAGGAGTTTGGATATTATTCCTCCTCATTTAAGGAATGAACAGCAGATGTGATTATTTTTTAAAAAAAAATAAATCATGGCCAAAAGTGATTCAGTTCTATGCCTCTAAACTCAATAAGAAACTTGATTTAATAAAATTAAGAAAGCAAAACTCATGCTAATCAAACAGAATGACTTCTTAGAGCCATTTGTTCATATCCTACCCACTCCTCTATCATTAAGGACTTCTCACAGCTTAAAAAAAATTAGCAGATTTGGCATCTTGCTCCACATGGAGTTTGGGTTTTTGCAATTCACATCATTCATAACACCTTAATTTCAACAGCTGAAAATACCTGGTTCGGTCGAAGTACTTTATATTATTTGCATTTCATAAAATCACAGAAGTTATTTTAGTAGATGTAGATATGTTTGTAAATATGGTTAGTTTGTAGATATGTTAAGATCTAGTTTGTAGATATGTTTGTAGATATGTTAAGTTTGTAGATAGTTAAGATCTTTAGTTTGTAGATATGTTAAGATCTGGGCCAGCACATACAATAAAAGTAGTTTAGACCATAGCTGCCACTTTCCTAAGTTCACAGACATATGTTTGCATTAGCACCAAATAAATGCATGAAATATAAAGGCAATCTGTTTCAGCTTTTAAAAAAAAAAAAAAAAAACATCAAGACTTAATTTCAACCTACATTATTCCCAGCAAAAGTTACTGTTGATAGCTAAAGCCAAAAAAAGAATATGCATATTTACTTTTTGGTTTCTACAACTCAAGTATGTAATACATTCAGAAACATTCCTCACAGTGTATTTTCCCTTACATTTTCTTTTCCAGTCTATTATTTTTAACAAAGCCCTATGATAAATGCTTTGCTGTTTTCTAGGCAACGCTTGTCAAAAAATATTAGATTTATGGGAACTACACAAGAAAACTTTTTGTGTGTGGCCACAAAACCAGAAGTGTCACAAACCTGACCACAACCAGAGTTTTAACCTTATATCTACGCAGCAAAGTAGCATACACTCACTTTTGAGAGAGAAGAACTTACTATAATCAGTCAGGAGAAGGAAGGGAGGCCAAAAGGTTGTACATATAAATCCAGAATATTATTTAGACTGTTATTAGTTATTTTCTTCCCTGACAATAGAGAATAAAACCATTTAAAGGATTTTTCACAGAGTACTGTGAAAATACAGATTCCCATAAGAAGAAGCCTTTTTTTCCCCATAAACTTCCTCATCTTTTTGGAATACTTGACAACAAAAAGAGAATACCTGTACAGCAATATGTAAAATAAAAGCCAATGCAAAATAAATAAATAAATAAATAAATCAAACAAGTGCCAGAACCTTAGAATTTCAAGTATTTTGTTATTACTGAATTTCACTGTCTAAGCACCTTAAAAAAAAAAAAAAATGTTTTTTTACAGCCTCTTCAAACTCACAGTACAAAATTTTAGTCACCTTTGCCCATGGAAAATTGAAAACTTAGTCGTTTTTAGTTATTGCAGTAGATAATCAATTTTTGAGCAAAGAAAACAAATTAGTGTTTCAGATGAAAAAGATCTCAAGAACACTACCACAAGGATGAAGCAAATCCCTAATAGTGAGTATAGTGATGGCATAAAAGAAAAAGGCAAATAGACAAAAAAACCCAAAGAGACTAAATAACCTGCTCAGCTGTTTCCATCAGAGTGCAACATCTTTGCTGTCACCCAAGGACCTCAACACTCACAATACAACAGAAATTTCCTTATGTTTTCTCAAATACATTCCGAGAAGATCAATGCTGCATAGCAGCTCAGAGACACCACAGCACTTCAGGTGCATTTTAGCTCCACAAGTGATGGTGAGCCAAAGAGAAGAAATAAGAAAAATGAGGAAATTCAAATCTTTGGACAACTGCAAAAGAACACAGGGGGAAAAAAAAGTATGGTGAAGCAAAGTCTGGGACTTTGAGACAACAAAAAATTATGGATGGATCATACCCGAGGGCTAAAGTAAAACAAATTTACTTTTAAAATGTTTTCTTAAGTAATTTTGTTTGTAAAGCAGCTTATACCCACAAATTCAATGCCCCATCATGATTCAACAAGAAGGTCTGTTTCTAGACAGCATAACACTCTTGACTCAGGAAATTAAATTATCTGAATGCAAGACTGACTTTCTGCAACTTTCAGAAAGAAATTTCAGGTTCTATGCTTCTAACTACCTATGAAGCCGATTTTTTCCAGATTTCAGGCAGATAAGATAAGGTCTCAGACAAGGCTGGATGTGTAGTTGCACAGAAGAGTCACATTTGTTAGCAAGTCAGATCTCCATTCAGACATTCCACAAGGATCTGGAGGAAAAGGAAGAAATTCCTTACTTCCTCCAGAAAACTATAGGACGTAAGAGAGCAGCTCCACAAACAGCTATGGGGGCATGTTGGACAGAGCAAATTCCATGGCCATTGCTCCCCCCAAGCATCATTTTGCACACTGAGACCCTGAGCTCTTCTGTTTGGCACATGGATAACTTTTCATAGTGACTTTCCATTCCTGTGGTATAGGTTACAGGGGACAAATTTAATTTGCCCTTATATTTCATGCTACATTTATTTTAGCACGAAGTTAAAATATGTATCAGTTAATGTAAGTTTGATAATAAACTAGCTTATACTACATTTTATTACTAGATAGGACACATAAAATGATCAACAACTACTTTAGAGGCATCTCTTTACCATCCTATTACAACAAATCAAAATATTCTTCCACATATGCCTTCTTTCCTTTTACCTAATTCAGTCAATTTTAAATAGGAGTTTTCTGCAAGGAGGCATAAACTCTCAGGGTTCAATAAAATTACTGTCCTTCCATGATACTAGAGGCATAGCCCACAAACCTGCCTGTTAAAAAAAAAGAGAGCTATGGCTTAGCATCACTAACACTTACACTTTAGGAATTAATCCATAAAACACGTGATTTATACACTCCCTACAACTGCTAATATCCAGCAGGGAGTCAGTCCCCTCTCACTCTGCCATCCTCTTCCCCTTCCTGCCCAGAACTCAATTTGAGAAGACAAACTGACATTTTGATCAAATCTGAACTGTGAAGCACTTTTCGAAAAGAACTGTCCATTGCTTTTCAAGAAACCCCAGTGCATTTTCAGGAATGTCTTTGGGAGGAAATACAGGCCAAACTCTATGCTGAAATACACACATACCCACCCTGCCCGTGACTGCTCTTGGAGCTGAACACACACAGCTGAGGGCAGAATTTGGCCTGAAGTGCAAATTCAGTAATGGAAGCCAACATCAACTCAACACAGCCCACACAGACCTTTGGACAGCAAAAAATGTTCGCTTAGGGAGGGAATACTATCCCCAGCTCTAAGGGTAATTCCAGCTTCTTCAGCAAAGTACAGGGAAGAAAGTGAAGAGATGATGAGGCTGCAGGGCCTCTTTTGGGCTTCTATCAAAAGCAAACAGATGTGATCATTAGGTAGAAGCAAGTCACTCCTGTAGATGCAGATTGATTTCTTGCCAGAAGAGCATTTCTGAGTATATGTTAGGTGTGTGTGAAAATCATCACATGAAATTTAAATTTAGACACTTCTTACTTATGGCAAAAGTGAAGCTGTTGTAGGCACTGGGGTTTCCTCCTGCCTGTATGTGCACTGCAATACAGGCCAACTGCCTTAAACACTCCTGGTGACAGGAACTCAGGGTTTTGTATAAAATCTAGATGTGCAGAAGACTTTGGAGCCCTTATAATTCTCAACAGCAATACTTTAAATAGAAAATCCAGTTCTGAAAAGCCAATATCTTTGGGGGAAGAGGAAGAAATCAAAAGGCAGTTCAAGCATCACTCTCTTGTACAGCAAGAAAATTAAGGGCAGAATGGTCTTACTACAACTAAATGGTTTTTAAAGGTGGCAAGTTGAGATCTTCTAGTTGCAATTTTTATCTCAGCAACAGAACCAATGTTTTACTCCCAGCCACTAAAAGAGGGTAACACATCTGCTAAAACTCCAGCACAATGGTTGGCTTTGCACAGCAACAGGAAATGTAACCCAATAGTCTCAGAACTTCCCCAAACCCCAGCCATTTCTTAATGTAAAAGGATTTGAAAATTCAGTTCCCTGAAACATCTGTTAAGCTCTTGCTACTCTAACACATGATATTCTTTCTGCTCTGTTACCTGCCAACAAAAATATTTGGGTGTATGTAAGACTATCACAAGTGTGTGATAATGGCACTCTGCTTCTAATTCCATATGCCATTGTACATTCACAAAATCACCTGGGGGTGACACTAGATAGCATACTCAGTGTAAGCTCAAAACTTACAATAAATGTATTTAATTTTGATCTTGTATATAAACAGTGACAAATCATCTGGGTTCTGAATAACCAGCATTAATTTAAAACAAAAGAAACAACTTAGTAAAACAGTTCTTGAGCCAATTTTCAAGACAGAGGGAAAGAAAGTGAGAAAGAAGAGAGTGAAAGAACATGAAAGAGAGGAAGAAAGAAAAAACCCCAAACTCTAAAGTCTTAAATCAAACCAGTAGGCATATGCATGGCCTACACAGTTACTTTCAGAGTTTCTCCTCCAATTTGTTATTTACAGTGGCCACTGGTTTCAACTGACATTTAATTATACTATAAGCAGCCCCTGATTTAGTGAGTAACGATATAGTGGTAAGCAAGAGAGACCTTTTGAACATTAGTAGAGCTACAGTTACTACAATAATAAAATAGTAATTTATTTGCAACTATGTCTTTCTACTTGTTCTCCATTTCTGGATAGAAATCCCAATGGATTTTAGATCTTGAAAAGAGGTGGGATGGAGAAAAAGGAACAGTCTCTCCAGAGTTCCAATTAACAAGACTGCTTCCCAGATACTTACAACTATCAGTGATTTAAATATTGTGTTGTGTTTCAAAAGCTGACCAGACAGCTTTCTGATTCAACAGAAGAGTTCACTATAAGTAGCACAAACATCCCAAAACTTTTATGCTGTAGTCATTCACAAAACAGGTTTGAAAAATGTGATGTTGCTTTTCTTCTTGCAGTAATGTATAACCATTTACAGAAGCAACTAAAATTATGCCTCTAAAAGCCTCACATTTTAGAGGCAGGTAAAACCTACCTAAGTAAGTTTGTCCTTTTAGAAAAAAAATCTTTTCTTTATGAAGTCAGGCTATTTAAAGTTTCTGCTTAAAATGTTCTAATTATGGAAACTAAGTCACCATGGTGGCAGCAAATAATAGCAAACAGGTAAATAAGAGTGCTATAATCACTATTAAATTACTAATTCTCAGTGCTTCAGGGAATCAGCTAAAACAGAACAGCTACCAGCAGTGTTTCCTAAGCTAAATTCTGTCATGCTGAATACCCCAAGTGTCACACACACTCTCCCCAAAATAGTGACTGGTGGTATGCAACATTTTCTACAGAAAATGCTACATCCTCATCAACCAGAGCGCAGCTGTTCAACATTCAAGAACTGAGCAATAAAAAAAAATATTTTTCAGATCCACAATGTATATTTCTTCATTGTTGGAAACAAAACAAAATAATTCTGAAATTGTTATGATTTTTAGCAAGTCAACTTTAAATGGGTTATCTAATAAGTACCACAGAAAATGATGACAACTAAATCAAAGGCTTGAAGACTAATTTCTCAGTAGCAACTTGCAACCAGGACAGAATGCAAGAATTATATTGTTCTGGGAAAAAAAGCTAATAGGGAATCAAATGCATGTTCTGACCTTGTTCTGCATCTAGCTTCAACATTTCCAAAAGAGGTGAAACTCTGAGTGTTATTCTGAGCTATCCAGCACACTCAGAATGTCTGTTAGTCAACAAGTGATTTCTTCAATGCAAATTGAAGATGCAAATATTTTTTAGTAAAAGCTTTTACCACAATAATATGAAAAGGCCCCAGTCAGAATCACATACGTGACGCCGCAGTCTCTGTGATGCATATATGTGCATCCATCTATACAGACTCCAGGAGCCTGATAGCCCAAGACATAACAAACAGTTTCAAAGTGGCTCCAGAAAGGATTAGCCTTTCCATGTACCAGAATGCTGCAGCAGCTAGAGCTACTACCTCAGAGACCAAAACAGGTACAGGCAGAGCCGTGTGGCACCTTGCCTGAGCTGACAAGTCTTACCTCTCTCCACACAACCTTGTCAAGGATCTCTCAATTCCAGTTATGGGCCCAGCTCAGTTGAAACTACTTTAAATGCTGCTGCATCATGCTGCATTGTGCAATGCAGACATCCTTGGAAAACACAGGATCGTACAGTTCACCACCTTGGGACTGCAGCTGTAAGCTTTGAGATCACTCCCACTATTCTGACCAAAACACTTCTCCAAACTCCAGGGTGAACTGCCACAGAAACACCAAAAGGAAGCCCACAAAAAGATCCTCAAAGTCTATTCCAGGTTGGTGACAGCACAATTCCCAAAAAAGCAGCAGCAGCAAATCATTTGCTCCCTACAAACCTTAAAATAGAAACTCTTTCACTGATGATGTTGAGAGTTTCAGCTCAGCTTGTTTGCATACTCAGAAAGGGGCACTTCTCTCGTTTTACTGGCAATTGAAACGTTGGTAAAGTTCAGGGGAGCATAACAATTCATATCAGAATATGAGGTATAAGACTGATGCCTAACCTCAGCCCATACCCTCCATTATGACATTCAAATAACCTCAGTGAAATACAAACACAAAGGACTTAACAGAAGTGATTGGTCTTGAACCAGAGTGCACTGTTATTCAGTGCTGATATTTTTTGCATTGCACATTGTATTGTCTTCTATGTACTACCCATTAACATATTTTTTTAAAATTTTTACAATTTTTTTTTTAAATTAGCAATTGTTTTAAAGAATTCAAAATTCACATCGGTGGGTTTCGTTCCTTAGAGGATGAGACTCTCTGAGCAATAAACACAGAAGGTTCCTTTTGTGAAAATATGTCAGAGCAAATAAAACTAACAATTCATAAATGTCCTCAGACCAGATCCTTTTCACGGGATGTTGATAACATTCACTTATGCATTCTCAGGAGAACTTCAAGAATTTGTTTTACAAACTATCCCTAACACAGCAGAGACATGGTTTTATAGGTCTTGGTCAAAACAACATGCTGCTGAAAGATATTATTACTTATCCCAGGGTGCCAGAATGCTCACTTACAAATATCATGGACATAAATAGGTTTTGCATATGTACAGGCTGCAAACTACAGGCAGAGGTTAAAGGTGTGACGAGTCTCCTGAGTGACACATGGGCAGTGCAACTCACTGGAGTGTTTGTAATTTTGCTCCACAGGTCTTACTGAAAATCCAATATTGCTCTTTTAGGGACATGTAATCAGAGTGTTAAACACTATGTGTTTTCCACATACATTATCCCAGTATAAATTAAGATGAATTTCATTATCTCAGTGATAATGAAATGTACACAGAAATTCTTTTGTGCCACTATACATACAGGTTCCACTACTACTTTGCTCAGCTACTATAGGCTATGCAGTAGATTAAGCTGCTTAAGGAGGGATCCCTCTGCCTCAATTCCTCTTTGATCATTTTCAAATAAAACCAATTAATTTGGTCTGTATCACCAGCTAAGGGAGACAGTTATGCTACACCACAATCACTCTTGTTAGCAGTGAAGTCTTCTGTGAAAGGGCTCTGGTTTGGGCTTGAACAAATTGCCAAGGCTAGATGAGATTCCCTGATTCATAGCTGCAAACATTCAAAGGAGACTCCTTCTCCCTGCTCCTCTTTTGGGAATACCATTCTTTGTCAGTGAAAAAAGAATGAGAAACAGTCTATAAGGTTAAAAATGCTAAAAAATACTTTAGACTCCTTATAAATAACCAGGCTTAGAGGTTCAGGGGATAAGAGTAACCCCTTCAAACACTGGAGATGCTGCAAATTCTTATATAATGAAGACTCATAACATTGGCTATGAAAGATTTGCATAGCCTTTCATTATGTCATGGTCCCAGTCCAAAACCCAATGGAGACAAAGCTAAAACACTCATTGTCTTCAGCACTTTGTAAGAATCAAGAAAATTCTTGGGTTGTTGCCTTTTTTAAAATATGAATGAAGGTGCTTTTACCACTGAAAGCACTTTCCCTCAGCCATTAATAATGTCTGTAGTATCTTTTCTAACTAGGGCATCTGTTTACATAAAAAATGCAGTCAACATATTCCACTTAAAAGCCAAAGCAATTTTTTTGATGTTTTACGTATACTGAGCAGAGAAATTACTCGATTCTATCCCACAATGAAGACATACAACATCCTTAATCACAGTGAAAATCATATATTCAAACAAGGAAGTCATACACTCCATCTCAGAAGGTTTCTCAACTGAAGATTGACGAAATAAATCTAAAATGGTTGAAGAATCCACTTGTAGAGCACTATCTTGGCACGATGCTTTAAAATCAGAGTCATGGTTATAAAAGGCAATAGGCCAAAGCAGATACATACATCTGGATTTTTACAACTTTTCTCCCCTGATTTGAAAAAATGAAGATGTGTAAAATACTTAGAAGTGTTCACTTACCATGGATTTGGTGAAAGGTCGAGCCAAGGTATACAGCAGGGTATACACCCACCAGTTACGATGAATGGAGGAGTAAATCATATTTCCAGGATGGACTGAATTAGATGTCACCCCGTGGGGAGAAAGGCGTCGGTTCAGCTCATTGGAGAATAGTATATTGCAAAGCTTGGAGCGATTGTAGGCCAACATAGCCCAATACTCATTCTTAGATGGAGAAAGCAGGCTGAAATCAAGCTTTCCAGAGGAGTCTTTAATTTCTGTAAATCTAAAAAACAGTAAATATGCCTTAGACACCCCAGAGTTAATTTCACTCTCATTAAGAGCAGCATAAAATGTAGACAACAGAGTAGAACTTGGCCAGAACCAACATAAAACAACAGCTTATTTAGCAGTTGAAAGCGTCTACTGGAAATTGCCTGAGACCCAAGAAATCGTCCCACATAATATGGCAGCAAAATTACTGGATAATTAGAAAAAATAAGTGATAAATAAAAAGTCAAAAACTACTTAAATGATGTAAAGGCATTGCATGTAACTTACGAATCACTTTATTTTAAATCCAAAAAAAAGATTTTCCCACAGATGCATAAAAGCACAATCAACCTGGAGGAAATAATGTAGGATAAAATAACTCTGCATTAGAAGCAGAGAAACCCAGCATCCTTTCATTCCCCTTCTTCCCCTCCCTTGATCATCTCATCCAGTGCTCACATACAGCACACTTGCATTTAAGTGTTCAAGTAACTATGGATGAGTCTCACTGCCTCTTAGACTTTTTTTTAGATTAAAAATTGATGAATATAAAAGGGTTATAACCTTGGTAACTTGCCATCAATAGTCTTATATGTTTAAAAGATAAATGTAAACAAAGCCAAAATGAGTTCTGGCAGAGTATAATGTTTTTAAGTATACCCATGGCATGGCTGAACACAAATCAAAGTTACTAGTTGATGTTTTTTAATTGGGTCTGACAGAGTCATTAAACACCAGCTGTTTGTTTCTTTCCCTTTTTTTTTAATAACAAAGTAGTGAATGTTTTAAAGACTTTTTTATGAAGAAAATGAAGTTTCCATATAAGATTTTCCCTCCAGTTCTTACAATTTGATTTATCAATTTACTGGTATATCTTAATGTTAGAAAAATAATACCACATTTAGTTACAGATCTTTGTTTCATTCAGAAGAGCTACTAAAAATAAAAAGGATTTAGCAAGCTCTTTTTAATACCCAGAATTTCCAGAATCAGCTGGGGAGAACAGGGATAAACATAATTATAGTACACACTAGAAAAATGTTTTAAAATATCTTTACTAATTTTGCATCTCATGCCCAGAAATGAAGAGATCAGCTGGAATTTCTGTATTCATTCTGTGAGCAGAATTATAATATGCTCAGAGAAAAGCAATACAGTATTTGAACTCAAGAGGAATCCAGGATGTTCTGTGTCTTGCAGAATTAGCCTTTCAATTTCAACAAAAAAATTTCTCTTTCATAATTTCCAGTTAGATAAAATACATTTCTGAAATTAACAGGACTATTCTGGGAGGATTTTCCTATATTCATCCCTCAAGTAATCATCTGTGACACCAAAAACGATCTATAAATAAAACACTTTGTGTGTACTGTATAATGGAAACACAGTGGCATATTTTGAGTCCAGTCCTGCAAGTGTGCTTATGTGAGTCAATCTTACTTATGTCGGCAATCTCATTGAATTTGGGAGGATAAGGGCTGTACAACCAAATTAACAACACAGAAATAAAGACAGAAGGAAAGTCAACCTACTTATTATTCTGATTTTAATATGATGTGCTTAAAGTACCCAAAAGCTTAATTTAAACAGAATTCATTTGTGCTGAATCCAGGGAAGTAACTAGAAATGAACAAAGAACCAGAGAGGCAAATAAATATTTTGCCTTGGAGCAGTGTAGTATAGTATTTTCTGCAAACGTGGGGCTTTATTTTTCCCCTAACAGGGGGTCTTGACTCCAGCAAAAAGATCCAGTCAAGGTTTATGGAAGTAATTAGATACCAACACTTCTGTTTTACAACATAGTTTAAAGCTCAGAGTTCTCAAGTAGGTCAGAAAGTACGACTACCCAATAACACCTAACTCACTCCTTACATCAACTTCGTGCCATTAAACAGATTGGGGAGGGGGGAAAGCACAGCTATTTACAATGATCAGTTGAACTGATAAGATAGGCTGTAACATATTAATTGGATCCCTTAGAAAAAGGAAAGTTTACTAGTTGCATTTATTATTTTATTCAAACATAGACTGCTACTTATTTTTTGATGGGCTTCTATAATCCTTGGCTGATCTGACTGAGCTAGCAATGAGCATTTTCAAAATGTTTTCAAAAAACACAGACAAAGATGTCCAGAGATGGGAGTTACGTACAGCACTTAATACAGTGAAAAACAAAGATGTCACTTAAAATACTATAAGAGATACAAACTCACAAAAAGGAACAAGCAGCTGACAATTCAACATAATCTCACATTAAATAACAGCTCATTTAAACGTATCCCATTGTGCCCTCCACATCTGGCAAGTGATTGGAGTTGGCAGATTTATTTCTAGAGCTATCTTGCCTGCCCTCCGTAGCCTCCCTCACTCCTAACAGGACTCTGCTACTTGCTTTCGCAAACCTGGTGTGATTTGCAAAGATAAGGATGTCCTGATTTTGTTACCACCTAATTACTAGACATTTCATGTCTTTTAACACTGGGGAGGATTATTACTGGCATTTTCTATTGCTTCCTTTCATTTCAGCCATCATAAATTTAAAATGGTAAAAGTAAATCTATCTGCAGTGTGTCATTTATACCATAAGCCCCTGTGTTTGGAAGTGATAAAGGTTTCAGCCCGACCCTTGGCTGGTCTCTCTCTACCAGGTCCCTGGGGTTACATTTTATGGAAACATGATTAAAAAAATAAGCTTCATTCTGGGTCACTAAAACATTTCAGAAATACGAAGGCAGGAGGGAAAAAAAAAAAAAGCACTCACACATTCTTCCTTTTGGTTTGCTAGAGCTATTACACACGACCAAGTGAAATAGAAATCAACAGTAATGTTTAAAACTGGACATTGTAGGTCTAATCTTTGCAGTCCCTGAACGAAATGGGAAAGTAATAAGTGACTTGCACCCAGTAAAATTCAGAACTGGGGCATGCATTTTGCACAAGGAACTTTATTTAAATCAAATCCATCTTTTCAATTATTAACACAAACACCACAAGCACATTTGATATAAGGCAAACCTCATCAACATCTGTACTTCTCCTGGCAGTAGAAAAGATGAGCATCTAGCATTTTAATTAAAAAATTCACCAAAAGAGGCATGGCCAGATTTGTAATAAGTATTAACTACACTACTTCCCATTTTACAATTATACAGCTAATGTCTGCATTGAATTCCCTAATTTCTCATTATAAAACAACTGGATTTCATCTAGCAGTTTTTAATTGCATTGTTTCTCCTGCTAAAATAACGGCACGTTCTTCTTGCTAAGATGTTGAAGTTGTTGAATGACAAATCAATATAGGTCATGCCATTCAGATTTAATCAATTATTATTCCAGCTCCTCGCAAAATCAATGAGTGGTCTGAAATGCAGCGAAAATCTGCATTCACACAAAGAATGATCAAAAACATATCTACAGACCGTTATAAAACTAGAACATGCCTTATCCAGCAACAGAGCCAAAGCCAGAAACATTCACAGGCATTAGTAATGCTTCTGTTTTTGAAAAGGTTATTCAAAGGCAAATGCTGTAGAGCAAGGCCCTTTATTTTCAGAAACTTTTGTGGTTCTGCCATAACTGTTTCACGCTGTAAGGACTAAAGATTTCAGCGAAATCAAAGGTAATATTCACCAACCTGTGGGACTCAGAGGACACCACCACAACTCTAGCCGGAGATGATCGGCATAAAACATCTTCCAGAAGCTGGACAAGATAGAAATGTCCCAGATGGTTCACCTGGAAGGTGGTCTCCAGGCCATCCTCTGTCAAGGACCAGGGAGCACCAAACATGGCAGCATTGCAGATCAGCATGTGGAGACGCCTGAATAAACCAAAACAGGAAAAGGAAATCTCAGTGAAATACATACAATTACATCCTTGAGTGAACGAGGCTCAGGTGTGCCTTGGCTGCAGGTGTGAGGGCTTTGGCAGGCTGGTTTCTGTGGGCAGGAACTGCCCTGTGCTGGTCACAGCTGGTTCAGGCAGGTTCCAGTGGTCCCACTCATGGCCCACTGAATAAAAGACAAAATTCCACAGAGCACAATCACTGTTCTCCCAATTGCTAATTGGGAAACTGTCTCCTCTTAGAGCATTTAGAAAAGAAACTTCTCCTAGGGGAGGAGCAACTCCTATCACTTTCTTATATGGGGTACACATCTATTCGTGCCATCTGCACAGTCGGTAGGGGACAAGTGATTAAGAAATAAAGTTGCGATGCAACAAGACACATGTACACATTTTATACTTCTGCAGCTTGTGAAGTATGCTGTTAAAAATTGCAAGTTGATAAAGATTGAGTTGAAAAACAAAAACTTCCTCCAGAAACTGTAATCTTTGGTGGAAAATCTGCACACAATACATATGAGAACCTTGAGATAGAATCCTTCCTCATTGAACTCAGCTAACCCAGATTAAACAGAAATGCCACAATAAAGGAACTGGAAGTGAAAGCATAAGATGCTACCAAACTAAGCTAAAAAAAGAACTTAGGCTGTCACATACCTCTCATTCCAAAAAAACAGGTCCAGAAAACTTCAAATTCCTCAAGGTCTCCAGTGCAATGTCAGGATACTACACCTCTTGCAGCCTTCCCAACCTCCACAGCAAGATCAAGGACAAACGCCCTTTCTGTTCTTTCTTGTCTTTTTCCAAATCCTTATGAAACACAGCAAAGACTCTGGTTCTCAGACCTCAGATGGATCTGCATTTGCTAGACTGCATCATCTCTAAGGAAACCTTGGCACTGATAACGTGCACTTGTCCTTGAGTCAGAGCCTGACGCAGCAGACCTCAGCAAGCTCTACCTGAGCTGAGAACCTCAGGCTTGGGAGCCTGCATCTGGCATCCCTGGACCTGATTATACTGAATTAGGAAAAGTCACACAAAGTAATGACGGCCCAAGGAATGTCTTTCAGTCCTTCACTAATACTCATGATATCCTAACACCACAGTATTAAGATCTGTCACATTTATTTAGCCCATTCCAGCCTATTATGTCTCTACTGCAACTGCCCAAATCCCATGATACAAAATCAACACTCAACATAAACTCTAATTCTGAAGATAATAAATGAAGCACAATTAGTAAAAATAGCTGCTTGCCCTCTGTTCTTCTCAAGTGCTTCCTCAGAGCTCTACACACAAAAGATGACACGAGACAGAGTCAGACCATTTTCCCACATGACTGAAGGACACATATAAGTGCAACTCCGAGCATCTGCAGAAGGAGTTCTGGAAAAGATTGTGAAATATGAAGCTTCAGGTTATCAAACAAACCTAAACAATTAGCTTCCTTCAGGCACACTTGAAACCCCCAGATTCTGCTAGCCCAGTTTTCCAAAAAACATTTCTGGGGCAATCAAACACACCTTAGTTGAATACACAAAGTGATGCATAAGGATTGGCATAAACAGTAGGTTGTGTTTTCTTATTAAAATAAATTTCAACTTTCAGACCATCGGAAAGTTATCAGTGTATTCTGCTTTAATAAGAAGTTAACAACCTACTATCTGTTCCTGTGCCAGCTTGGAAAATTTTAACCAAAAGCATCAAAAGCAGTATAATACCTCTGTGCACTTTGGGAAGCTCAGTTTCTGAAGTGCTGGATTTCTGATTTGCCTTTTGGTCACTGACACTGATACACAATATCTTCACATACATATGACACCCACAAAAGAAACTGAAAATAAAGGTCCTTATAAAGGCCAGGTACTATCCTTCTGTTCAATCCAACTGGCAAAAAAAAAAGGCAGTTCTTTTTTTGATCTTTGCAGCCTCACTCAACACAGCACCACCAGGCTATTTACTGAGGTGTGCAGGATCATATTCTTTAAAAGGTAACTGACCTTTTGAGGCACATTTTATCGAAATGCTTTAAACACGAGTTCGTTTTGCCTTTTTGAGATGCATCTGCCAAGAGGAAAACAAAGCTGCATGAAGCTTGAGAGGGTATGGAACTTCAGATGATTCATCATCTCTTCTGAGAGTTTATGAAAAGCCCTAGGAAGAATTAATTTACAGATTTGTACATCTGCTGGGAAAAAGGAACAAGTTGCTTCAACATAGATGCAATTTTTGGTATAAAAGCCTCCTGTATTAGAACTGCAGCACTTGAGTGCAGCAGCAAGACAAAAAAACACCATTGCGACTCCTTCCAAAGCAAATATGGCACTTTTAAAAAGATCATCATTCTACTTGATAATTATCATATGCATTATGAAGTAACAGATCACAGTAAGACAGAAACAGTACAAATATGAACCAAAACTATATTCCACCTATTCAAATAGCAGCATCCTGCATTAATACTAATTACAAAATAACTACCAGAGGGAAAATACACACTCTATACCTAAATCTGTCAGCTCAATTAACTAAAAAGATGATTCTAGAATTATAAAACTGTAACATGGAGCCACTTTTTAATTGTTGGGGCAATTAATTGGATTTTACAAGAGAAATAAAATTATGCTTCAGTCCATTTTATGAGATCTGTATTTTTCAAACCACATTCCTCATTTTTTTAAAGTGAAAGTAATTAAAATTTAAGAGACTGTAAAGTTAACATTATTTACAATATACTATTAGGAAAATCTGCAAAGAAATATAAAAACAAATACAGAAATTTTTTAAACAATTATCAGACTGAAAAGGTAGTTTCAGATTCCCTTTTAGAATTATTTTTATTATTTTATCATTTATTTTTAATTAGCATGGGTGGGTTTAAATGTTAAACACAAAAAGTATTTCTCTAGAAAACACCACAGAAAATAGACCTAAAGGGCTGTATTCAGTTCAGAAAGAACCACCTCTTGGATTTGGATCCATGTCCATTAAGCAATCAGTGTCTCTCTGCAGACTGCTAACAAAGGTCCAATTACTGAAAATTGTCATTAAGTTTTTGTGACCTGGCCATTTGCACACCAGGAAATGAATGAGATTACCTGTGTAACAGCCACTGTGTAGTTATGAATTTCAGCCACAGATGACAGATTCTAATCTCAATGGTGCAGAGCTCTGTAGCACTGAACATATCATTATGCAGGGGCAAAATTTTTAAGATACATGACAATTCACACCACACATCTGGCACTACAGCTCTGCTTTATGACAGGAGTATTTTTAAGTGATAGCAGAACTATGACCTTGATTTCACAGGTTCATTAAAAACATTGCTGCAATCTACATTAGGCTTCCTCCCAAGCCCAAGGAAAAAATCCTCCCTTGGTTTAAGAGAGTTTGTAATTCTACATCAAAGGCACAGCTAAGGCCAACAAAAAAAATGTCAGTAACAAAGGAAACTTTCCATAATGTTTACTCCTGGTATCAACATTACCAAGTGGTCCCTCTAACCATGACACTTATTAGGTATTTCTGGAAACACCATATTTAAGAGCCTGAGGAGTGTTTTGAAAATTTGCCCCTATGTGTCCTTAAAATGCCTTCAGGCAGCAACTTACACCAAGTGAGTTAACATGGTCTACCATTACAATTTAAGTAGGCATTGGGACTTGAACATGATCTGCTTCATCATAGTGTACAGCCACCACTTCTTACCCTTCACAGCATGACTGAGACTTGGGAATACACTGCTCCCACTGCAAACTACACAGCAATTCTAGAAAACCCTCACCATGCTGGTAAGTGTCACTACAATTTAGTGATAGTTAAAAAGCATGTAGACTAAACTAGGACAATCTTAACTGTGAGTAACTCAACTGAAAAAATTAAAACTGTATCTCAGCTGAAAACCAGCTAATATCCTGTGCACTTCACAAGCCTGTAATACTTTACTAACCCCTGCACTGGAGAAGTCATTCAGATCTTACATGCTGTGCTCAATTCACCATTAGAAGCAACAAAGCAATCCAACTGCTCTGCTCTATTTGAAAATACAGTAAGTGAATACATTAGAGAGATACAGAAATTAAGTTGTTGCGATAAATCAGTTAGTTACGAAATTTAATAATCAATTTGTTAGCACCTGATGTAAAACTATGATCTGTCAGCAGCCTCCCAAGCTGGCTGTGTGCAGCAGTAGATATTTCCAAGGGAATTAATTACTGATGATTTGCAAAGGTAAGAATAATATTTTTCAACAAATGTAGCCTGTGCACTAGGAGGTTAAACAAACACGACCAAAATGTCAACAGAGTTCTTGGCTTTGGTGTTCTCCCATTTCAAACGTAATGAAATAGTTAACCAGAGATTATGCAAAGGGAATACTTTCAAATCTTCCCATGAAGCAGAATGTCACACCATCTGGGGCACTTCTCAAGCGATTTGAAAAGTTCACACTGTTTGGAATTACACAGAAATTCAACAGAAAAGGCCTCACCATATCCCCAAAGTCCCATAAGCAACTGTAGACCTATGTCACGGCCAGTAAAGAAGGCAGAGCTGTGACTTCTCCTCCACAAAGAAGCAAAGTCACAGCCCACCGAACTTTTCCACCCCATAACTCTGAACATCCATGTTGCTTTCTCGGAAAGTCAGAAAGTGGCACTTCTTTCTGTGAGGGAATGCACAAAGGGAATATCCAGCAGGCAAACTAAGCTTATGGCTCTCCAGAATATGGGTGAGATAAACAACCATCTCCAGAAATCCCTCTCAGTTTTACAAGCAGCACTGACAGGAAACCAAGCAACAAGAAAATCACTAAGTCAGGAGTCAGACAGCAGCAGGAAATCTCAGAACCATGTATAATCTAATGCCGGCACAAAAAATTCTAAATATTTACTTGTTCAATGTAAAAGAAAAAAGTTAAAAAGCACTGCTTAAGTCAATGAAATTTGGAAACGAATGCTTAATGCCTAAGTTCCCTTTTTCTAAAAATACTGGCTGAAAGATCAGCAAAAATACCCTCTATTGCCACCTGCCAGAATTGTGGATCCTTGTCAGACAGGCTTCTTTTAAGGCAAGCCACTAACACAGGACTTAGAGACCTGATGGATGACCTCCTGCTAGAAGCAAGGAAAATTCCCTGCAATTCATCCTACTGGATTTCTTTGCAGGATTTGACACTGTTGATCAGCAAATACTTCTGCCCCACTTCCAAGAGATTAATGGAAGTGGACTGAAACTGTTCTGATTCTTCCTTCATACCACACACATGTGAATTATTATGAGCAGCTGCTCCTATGTCTTCATAATAGATCATTTGCATACTGCCATATAGGTCAACCATCTCTCAATCATTATTCATTACCTCTACAAAATCTTCAGTGTACAATTTCATAAATGGAGAAGGAACAGAAGTCTCAACTGATTTAGATCTAAACAGAAAACAGCCATTAGTCATGGTTTTCCCTTTATTGTTTCTTCTTTCATATGGGGGAGCGGGAGAAAACAACTAAAATAACCCCACATCATTCTACACCTCCAGAAGTTAATAACTTATCTTTCATTAAAGAAAAATTCTGTCATTTTAGCTCTAAAGGCTCAGGGAAGTTTTAGAAACCTACTTTTCCTCTTAATGGGATACAGAAGCAATTTCAACTATTACAAAAACTATAAATTTCAGCTGAAATATTAAATAAAGAAACATTTAATGTTTTTAGACATTCAACACTAATGCTTGTAATGCTGACCCCAAACTGCCCTCAGTAAAACCTGCACTGCCCAAAGCACCTTCCCACAAAAATTATCCAAGTTGGATTGCTCCTTCCACTTGGTGTTTCACAAAGACTACAAACAAAGTAAGAAAAGCAGGGATGAGGTGTAATTTGTTGACATGATCACTCTCTCACAGTTGGCCAATTTATACACTGCAATTATGGTATATGATTCTAGAAATCTGAGAAATTAGGAACTTTTTAATCTACATTTTCTTGTTTGGTATCATTGCATCAGTAAATTACTGTCTTTTGCTAACAATTTATTACTTAAAAATGAAGGCCAAGATTAGTATTTTCACTTGCTTTTTAACTTGTAACTACACAGCAAGAGAAGGAAGAATTATGTTTCACAAATGTGTGGTGTGTTTCTTCCTTCCACTGAGTTCATACCAGGGACTCTCTCACCTTTTTAGGGCCCATTATCCACAGCTCTGAATTCCCTTTTGCATAGCTATAATCTCACCCTAAATCTCCTATGTCTGACAGTACACAGGATACTCAAGGCACTGATATTAACAACAGGTGTCAGTGCTGCTCTTCCCTCACCTCAGGGACTCAAGACCACATTTCAAACCAAAATCCATCCAAGAAACCACGTTTTCCTTTGCCAAAATGTTGCATCTTTCCTAGTTCTGTATCCCTGGGAATTCAAAGTACCTCCATACATATGGATTTTGAAAGTCCTGGGGCCAGGCTGGGGTAGAAGAGGGACAGGATAGGGCTCTGCAACTTAATTTCTATATCCTCTTCTTTTTCTCAAGCTCTGGCACAGTAAGAAGAGCACTTTGTTCCATTCCTTGCCATGCCTTGCAAGGACATTTTCTTTTGGTTAATTTCAAATCTCCCTGATGATTAGGAGATAGCAGCAAGGAAAATATCCAGAATCTAGTAATTTTCTTTCAGCAGCTCACCTAAGGATGTTTGCTACCTCAAAGTTCTACATCTTTTTCAAAACCCAACAGCAAGTCATTATTTACACATATACACATGCAGTCACAAATAAGCATAAGCCAGCTATAAAGGAACATTCATTTTTTAAATAACCACGGAATTATTTGTTGTTTCTGCACATACTTCTGAATATAAGAATTTCATTTGTACATAGTAAGTACTTGTTAGAAAAAAAAGAAAGCCACAACTCTCAAAAAAAAAAAAAAGAAAAGGTCAATTACTATTTTTATTACACATTTGTAGTATTTCCAATTGAAAACAGCTAAATCCTTGGAAAATGTTTTTGGGACCATGGTTGATCATTCAAACAGTAAAACACTTCATGGATTTTGAACATTTCACTTGCCAATGACAACTGCTTCCTCTGTTTTGCCTGGAGATTATAGAGCTGTAACCAAGTTCAGAAAGCTCCAAGCAGCTGTGCTCTGCCATTCAGACCTGAAAGATTCCATGCTGAGATAAAAATTAATGTACTTTGACATCCTCTGGGATTTTTGGTACCTTGGGAACCGCTAATAAAGAAATACAACCTTTTCAGTCTATTACACAAATTTTTGGATTCTAAGATTAAGACCCACATGGTACATGCATGGCCTGTCTCATGTCAGCAGCAACACTTCCCTACCCAAGTGCCAGAAGACTCTGCCTTCAAGTGTTTTAATTATCTCCTCTAAAATGCCTTTAACTAAATAGACTAAATACATTTTAATATATATGTAATTAAATAGTTACTCTAGCCTTATATTTCAGAATTCATCAATTAAACACACAGATCTTCTCAAAACCCATTAAGATATAATGCTCCAAAATCCTTATTTGTGACAGAATATATTTTAATCAGGCATGTTAATCATGCATATTTTACTTCCTTAGGTACTTAAAAGGGCCTTCACTGCTGGTGCATTTTATGGAATTTTTTTAGGAAGACAGGGCCCCAAGACTTTATGAGCCATCTTAGACTCAGCTTAGTTTTAGGAATAGGCATATCACTCAAAATGGGCACCAGAACAACCAGTGAGCTGAGCACAAAGCCCCTGGAGGACCACCAAGGTTTCCTCATTGGGGTACAGTGAAGACAGTGCAAAGTGTTCGAAGACAAGTGTCAGGTTGGGAAATTTTAGACAGCACAGTTATAGCCATAAAACTACATAACACCTAACAAAATCTTTCTGTTAGTAATATTTAAAAAACATTTAATATTTTTGTAGATGAAGCTATATCTACAGTTATGGTGAAGTGTCAGTCCTATATTTTAATATGGACTTTTACTTGAAAAACAAATGTTCTGAGGCAGGAGATATTTCCCTGATACAGCAGTCAAAATGAAAGGTGATCTGGTGAAAACGCCTTCAGTAAAAGGGGGAAGGGCTTAAGCTTGAAAGAATTTTAATTTATAAAATACAGAAAACAGTTTTTGGATCCACATGACTTGACACACGCTACCACAATGGGGTAATTGTGTACGAGAGCTTAAAAACAGAAGAAAGAAGAAAAACTATTTATGCAGAAAGCCAATCCCTAGGCTTTAATAAGGCACAGCATCACCACAAAGAGAAAATAAAAAAGTTTCACCCTAATATTATTATGTACGTTTCAAATGCAGTCAGGCTTTGATCTTATTTAAATTTAAGATATGTGCTGTCTGCAACAGTAACTTCTGAACTACGCATGTTTCACTACTTAATTCAATGTGGGTATTTTTTGATAGCTCAAAATGCACAATGTTGTCCAGAAGTTTGTGCCTCGGTAGCACTGTCAGGATTCCAACTGTACTCTCAGTTGAGAACACAAAATTTAATAGCTCAACTGTCACTAATTTTAATTCACAAAAAGTAACTCTATAAATGGCAAAGAGTTAACAGATTTGTACAATATTACAAAATATGTTGAAGTTTGGAAAGACAATAGCAGTGGCAATGATCATCTCTCTGACAGAGATACATCAACGACAGAACTATTAAGCATATTAGCATAATGGCATCACTGACAAGTCATCTAGATCATATATTCAATTTTCCTGGGTCTTTTAAGTTATGTACACAACATCTTGCTGAACAGATCCCATTTCTACATATGTATTCATAGGTATCCACAGAATTTATCATATAGTATCTATGATTTAATCATGGTTCAATTGGGATTAAAAATAATGCACCTGCAACATGTCAGTTATAACATATGAAAATGCAGAAAAATCATATTCGGGATTGAACTTTCAGCAGGGTCTGAAATCTTAATTGCACCTGCAAGGTTTCAGTGTGCTGCTGCTTGCAGCATGAAAAATGAATATACTGAGAGTTTGAGGCTCAGCTAAGGAGACCATTTTGGGTCTGGTTAGGGAAATGAGACTAAACTTCCAAATGGAGAATCATAATTCATAACTGCTGCATTTTCTGTATTTCTACACACAGCATAAGTGAATAAACTGTTAGCATATGCCAATCCTTACCACAAAAAAAAAATCCTGTTTTAAAGTATAGGAAAGTAACTGCAATGAAGATCTACATCTGAAAGTCCTGCATAACTGTGAATTGCTGCTATCAATTCAGAAAATTTTGAGTACTAGCTGTTGGCAAACATTGTTTCATATCTTTGAAGTAATTCAAGATTTTTTAGGCTAATTTCTGGGGTTTTTTTCCTTTAACATTGAGAACATTAAATTAATATCTTACTGTTTGGCATAAGATAACTTTAATTCAAACCAAGTGGCACTATGTACAACTGTAAAACTAAAGATGCACATAAAATTTCATCTGTAACTTTACTACTCACTTCTGCCTGCTAACTATTTTGATCGTGGCAGTGCTCTTATGATGAGGACCAGACAAATGTCATGATACCATGGCTGTAAACTTTGAAAACAGGCCACTATTTTGGAGGTTTTAGAACTGAAACATTAGTGCTGTCACCCACTGTAAAGTATGCAGGTTTCATTCAGATAAGTGATGATTAAACTGAGAAATAAATACCAATGTACCACATTCACAATTCCACACTCCTACACAAATACCAACCCTACAGACCCTGAACTATCCAACACTGACACTGACTAGATTTAAATGCTACGTTGCATACAATCACAGGAGGGCAGTCATTTTGTCTATAAAAGGGATTAATACCAACCATCATTCCTCACATTGTGCCCACTCAATGAAGAGAAGATTCAATTCAGTGTTTTTTAGATCCAAAAGCATAATATGAAAGATTGGTTGGTCTGACTCTTCCAGCTGCACAAAAATCAGCTAATGCCAAATCCATCTTAGCCCAGAACATTATTATAAACAGATCATTTATTTGATTTTCCATAACAGAGACATTCAAGGAACTGCCTGAGCCGGAAACTAGCAGAGAGAAAGGACTTGATACCTATAAAAGAAGTAACTTGAACAAATGTGGCCATTTAGGTGCACTGAGATTTCATTTCCTATTCCCATCCTAACCCTAGCACTGATTTAACAAGGAAGTAAGATGGAGATTCACTCCTGGTGGAAATATCCAGTAGTGAACGTATTTGCAGAAAACAAGCTAGAAATACTAAATACTAAAACATGGCTGGCTTCCCCAAAAAATTTTTATTGGGCACCCATTATACTGATGTTCAGGTTGTGCTACCATGAAGAGTTAGATCAAACATTAAACCGCAATATTGGTTTATTCTGTCTTCTCCCAAAGATGACTTTGATCTAACTAAAGTTACTGTGTTTAGCTTATTCTGCCCACAGAATCTATGAGAACAAGAAAAAATTAAAAGCATTGTCCTGCTCATAAGGAAAGTTTAAGTGCTGCAAACACAGAACTGCAGGATCTAAAATAATCTGCAAAACCCTTCTTCCCAAAGCTTTATTTGAAACTGCATGGATAAAAATGTCTAGGAAAGAGAAACAGCTGTGTCAACTCAGGAGTACAGATAGTCCAAACAAAAAAAATCTTTTTTTTTCCTGTGAGGATGAAGGATTTTCTAGAATACATTTATATGAATATGGCATAGTTTACCAGTGTTTATATACCCTGAGCTCAAATTTTATCTGTGGACAAGGCTGCAACACCTAACAAATCCAAATAGGAATAAAAGATTCCTATCAAATCTCAGCAGCATGATAACTTGCAGATGAATCATCCGAGTTTTACTTTCAAACAAGGAAGGCTTCTTAACTCTAAAGTACTACTCCAATTCATATTAAATATTTCTTTTCAGAGTAACTCTTTCCTCCCATTTATTATTTATGTTATTCTCAAGGTTTCCTCTGCTGCATCATTTGTTTTCTGTATACAACCAGACCCGT
>NW_008677429.1:203230-310775 GCF_000695815.1 Acanthisitta chloris
AGAGGATGACTTCATTCTTCACGTGGTTTCCACGATCTCTCAGATTCCCAAGCACATTCAAGAAGGCATTTTTTTCCTCTGCAAGTTATTTGATTAAGGTGGGAGATTCACAATCTCAGCGATTTCCCCTCTGCTCCCTTCAATCCCACCACCACCACCTTCCACAGCTGCAAGAGGTTTTGATGTTTTAACTCAATGAAATTTAGAGATCATTTCCTGGAGTAGTTCCATTTTAGTTTTTTCATCCAAGAAGAGATCTGTGAAACACAGTCCTTGAAGACTCTTTTCAACCAGAGAAGAACAGGCTCCCAGGATGTGATGTGACTATGAACACACCTTATATCTGCTGACAAACATAGCAACTAAAGCCACAAAGTATCCCAAAAAAGCAGAATTTCAAAAGGCATGCTTATCTATTCTCAATTTTATAAACTTTCAGTTATTAGATCAGGTGTCACTAAGACCAACAGATTCTGCAAAATACCAAAGTGTCCCAGAAACCTATAGTGGACCAGAAAAATTAACCCCAGAAAATAAAGCTATTTTCACATGGAAGTTTAAGATGTTCACAAGTGAATGCTAAAAGCCTTTTCACATAAAGTGCTGTGAGAAATCAAACACAAAATTTCTCCTTCACATTTTACAATTATTGTAGTTTTTCCCAGAAGCCAAGGTCCATACAACTCAGAACTCAAATGATATTTTTTGTTCTGAAAAAAGACCCCAAACACTTTATTTGTTTTTCTTACTATTTTATTGTTAAGTAATTTGTAGGAGATTTTGTAAGAGAGAAAACTCTATGCTTATAATGTATTTTCTACACTCATTAACAGGAGTGACAGCTACCTCATGGGAATGGGGGAAACTCTATCAAAATAAAGCTGCTACAGGTGCATGAAATCAGGGATATTGACCCCTCATAAGAGAGTTAGGCTGCCAACTGACAAGACTTGCCAAAGCATAAAGAATAAGGCTCAGTCTGTCACTGAAGCCTGTAAGATTCCTTTCAGTTGCTCATAAAGCCACTAGTACAAAGGAATCACCAATGTGACAAAAGCCTCTGGACACTGCAGCAAAAGAAATAAACGAAGAGACAAAAGTCGTTAGTGTACATTAGTGCTGGAAAACACATAGGCCCAGCATTGTAGTAATAAGATGCTACTGCCATATAATTGCTTTTCTGACCTTATACAGACATAGTTAAATCACAAAAAATCAGAGACCAGAAAGACCTAGTAGGTCTTCCAGTACATTCTCCTGCCAGTGCAGATGATTGTAAGGTAACTCTTGTGTATCTGTATCAGATAAAAGATTCACTGCTATAGGCAGTGTGTGGGGTCTGGTTTCCATCCAGCCTCAGACTTCAAACAAAATATAACTGGAAATTCATTTTGGTCAAAACCTCACAACAAATACAGACCTTAGACTTTTCTATAATGCTTGGAGTAGTCCTGCCAGACACAGGCACATGTAAGCACAGATTTTAGACAGAAATATCTGAAGACAAAGCAGAGGCTTTAGATGCTGTCTATTACAAAAACTTTTCCAAACAAAAGGAGAGCAAAGCATTAGTAAAACCTGTCCATCACTGACAATGTCGCTTAACAGATCTAAGCTGGTAAAACAGTGCATGCCAACAAAAATAAAACAGGTTTTACTGATTCTAGATCTTCTAATTTTCAAAGTTCTCTGGCAAAAATTGATTTAAGCATGTTCACTTGCAAGGATTTATAAACATACATACCAAAAGGACTAGCTAGGATGGCCATGATAGGACCTACAACACACAAGTCAAGAGCTTCATTTGGAAGAAGGGTGGTTTTGAGCTTCCACTGCACCATATAGTTTTTAGAGAAATGTAGCAAATTAAAAGCATGAAGATGCTAAATTAAAACACTTACTGCTCTTACATTACAAAATCGAGTTAGTATTAAAGCAGCAATACTGCAAGGATTTGTCTTTCAAGAAATTTTAATATATGAGGATGATACAATAAGAAAATATTGATACTAAGTATTTTGGCAGTAAAGGAACTTATGTTAGAAGTCAGTTTTGACAATTCTTTGAATCTAAAAGACCTATAAGTACTAAAATGTCACCTGTCTATCCATGTGAGATTTAGCTTTGGCAGTATTTCAAAAGTGAAGAAACATTCTTTGTTATATATTTTCACTATGAAAAGTATTTTCAAAGCTGTCTAAGAGGCCATATTCTCTCGAGAAGAACAAAAAGATGCATATCTGTTACAGAAATATTCCCAGAAAAAAACCTAAGTTTGAATACTCGCAACAATCAATGGGTCAAACTGTGGATAAAAGCAGGAAGTGTGAAATCTATTGTCAAGAGTTGGCACTTACAAGTTTTCAAATAATTTCTTCAATTTAGAGATTCATTGCTTTGTTCGAGCTAAATTAAACAAACCACTTGGAAGCTAACCTGATTTTCTCCATATAAAATTTGTCTATTGTTAAGTGACGTCATTATCGCCTCTTCTCCCCCTTTTTCTTTTTTTCTTTTTTATTTTTATTATGGACTATTCCAGACACAGGTCTGGGAAATGGAGCTGTCTGGCTCACAGAGCTATATTTTTTAAAGCTTCAAAAATGAAAAGAGAGAGAGAGAAGGTTAGGAAAGAAAGGAAGACAAGGAGTGCACTAATTGCTCATCCCTGACCTCTTCCAAACCACTGCAAAACTGTGAAAAGTTGCCTGAGCTCTTTTTTATGCAGTTCAGCTTTGGCCTTTTTCAATAGTCATAGAGGTAAAAAAAACACCTTTAAAGTTGAAGCTACACATGGAATAGCAAAACATCTGTAATTTTACTCTTTTTTAGCATGAAAACAAATGATCTTTAATTTACATTTAAAAAAAAAAAAAATCTTGTGAAAAGATTATTCACAAACTGCAGTTGCTGATCCATCCAGCTATGGTGAATTCTGCCAACTGTGCTCAGATGATAAAGACATTAAAATAACAAGAAATTATTACATATAATTTTTGGAGTACTTACAGATTCTTGGATTTGAATGCTTCAGCAAAGTCCTGCACACTCTGAAGAGAAGCAAGGTCTAAGGTCATTGCTTCTACCTTGGCTTTATGCTGGAAAAAGAGAAAATATTTTTTTTAACAAGAGATAAATAACAGCAAGTTTGGTTCATAGTATCATGTTACAGCAAATGTGTTATGAAACTTGTCTTATTTCCTTGTTTAACATTATAACCCCAAAGTGAATATAAATCATCAAAAGGAATGGATGAGCACAACATTTAGTGCCAAAAGTAGCATTGCGATTTGGTGGTTCTGCTAAAAACATACACAACTTTATATAATGCAATGAATCCACACAAGGCAGTGTTAATAAGGTACCCATTTGCTTCCATTTTGATGGTGAAACTTATGTAACTCAAGAAATAAAAAGCAGAATAATTGTTATTCTCAATGCATGCTATTTTTATATACCATAACAATGGGAAAAAACTCAGTAAACACTATAAAAACCTGCTAAATTCAGACTTGCACATATGAATCCAAAACAATCTATATATTATATAAAAGATAGTATAAAATGACTACAGAAAACAACTTATCAGCCTAGACAGTTCTCCATACAGTAAGAGTTTACCAGTGCACAATATATTTGTGCTTTACTATAAAGGTGGTGAGGTGCTGGGACAGCATTCCCAGAGAATGTGGACTCCCTATCCCTGGAAGTGTTCAAGGCCAGGTTGGATGGGGCGTTGGAGCAACCTGGGCTAGCACAAAGTGCCCCTGTTCATAGCAGGGGGGTTGGAATAAGATGACCTTTAAAGTGTCTTCCAATTTGATTCTGTGACTCTGTGTCTTTGAAAGAAATTCTGCATTTACTTAAAGCCAATTTTTCACTTAGAAGACAACACACAATCCCACAAAATGACAGGTTAACCCAAAGGTGCTAACATTAGACACCATCAACTCTTCTCAATACTTTCAGCTTTAAGATTCATGGTCCTCAGTCTTTTTAAACACACTCCAAATCCCAGAATAAAATGAATCAAAAGTCTATTTTCAATGCAATCACTAAAGTGAAAGTCATAACAGAACCAGTCTATTTTCAATGCAACCACTAAAGTGAAAGTCATAACAGAACCAAGCAGTCACTTGTACTCTCAAGACTGAATTCTGAACTAGCTTTCCTTTGACTGCAGCTGTGTCTGCACTACAACATCCAGTGGTTGTATTTTGTTCTTCCACAAACACTACACTTCAAAACATCTATGATCCTCTGCAAAATACCAACCATCATGACATATAAATCAGGTCTATCCACTAAGGAATTAAGAACATGTGTATTTGTGCTTACCCTCAGTTTTAGACTCGCTGCTGCCCAACACCACATAAACTCTCTGGCACATAAAAGTAAGCTGGCAAAAGCCCTGTACTCTTCCTCAAACTTCAAAATGTCTAATTTCACCCCCCTCTGCTTAGCTTATTTGGCAAAAATGAATTTAGAGAGACACTTCATGTAATCCCAACATGCTACCTACATATAACAGTCATGATTTAGACAGGACATTAGCACTGCTAAAAGTAAGAGTAGAAGAATATGGAGCAGACGGAGCAGAACTGTGTGATAAAAAGCAGCATTTGGGTGAAGAGACGATAGGAGCTTTGTTAGCACCATGCTGTAACAGAGGATCTACTGGGATTACAAGGTTATACACTGAGCACTGCTGGAAGAATGGAAAGGAAGCAGCACACATGTCAGCACAGAAGGAAGCCAGGAAGAGAGATCCCATTGTCTCCCAAGCTCAAGCAATTCATCTGATCCCCGTTTCATTACATCTGTCACTTTGCTCCCTACATCTGTTTTCTATTTCTCTTGTACCCACTCTGCCCGCTACAAGTACCTTACAGGTTGGGTTTAAACAGAATATCACTCAAATTCCTTTTGTCCCACTCCAGCCAGACCTATCAGGACAGCAAAATAAATACAACTAAAATTTCAACAGGTTCAGTCTCCATAGGAAGTATCAATTGATGGAGTTTGAAAATGCTAAACCAAACTTTGCTACAAAGAGGGTTTTTTACCCTCACAAGATGCACGTCACTCTGGAATTCATTTTGCCCCACTGGGTAAATATTTTCTTCTGTTTGATGGTCAGAGACTTGAGAAAGACGATGCTGCCTTGAATTATACAACAGAACTCCAGAACAATTTCTCCTCAAACGTGCAGTTCAAAGCTGTTTTCTTACTAGAGAAGTGGTGTGCATAGTTTGGTTTATTTTGTTTCTTCTTTCCTCAGTTGAAACATTCTCCTGTCTCTCCCAAGGGTAAAAGGACAAGAATGCTACAAATACAGGGACATAAGGGGGTCAAAAGACATAATAATCAAGTACTTCAACAGCACTATGGTACTACACCACAAGCTGTTAGCTACTGTCCTCCTGGGGACACGGACTCAAGTCCACACGATATGACTCAGGTAATGCTTTTCGTCTTGGTGTCACATATTAGGCTTCTGCTACTGATTTCAAACACAGAAGAGAGATGTCTGTACTTCAAGTTGAAAAGAAAATGGGGAAGAAATAAGTTTACATATCATGAATTTAGGCAAGTTCCCCAACTTTTTTGTTTCAGGTTCTCCCTCATTAATTGAGATTCCAGCACCTCTCACCCCTCAGAGGTAATCCGTAGACCATCAATTCCTATTACGGTTTGAGAATGTGAAATGCTAAACCTTTAGAATCAATGAATTTTCATGCCAAATTTTCCCACTCTTACTTCTATGTCACAACTTCTTTATAAGAAAAAACTCTGAATAAGGTACTATATGTGCAAGGGATGTTAATAATGTAAGAATATCTCCAATCAACGACAAGTAGGAGGCTTTTTGTTTTCTTACAGTAGCTCAGTATTGCCTTTGTTATAATGTTTTCCTGCTCTCCCTAGAAACCTAGGTGGCACATCTTGTGATATTTATAGAAAAATAAAATGTGGGGGTTTAATAAAATATAAAACTAAACAAACATTTTGCTAAAAGGCATCTTAAATGTAATTGTACTCCGCAGTCAGAACTGATTGTTAATGGTATGCTGCAAATCCTGATCTAATGTGTCATAATTGTATTATGCTGATGTCTCTCACCATTTCTCTTCACATGTTTTCAGTACTGAATTGTGCCTCATTTTATGTTGTGAAGTCTTAAATGAGACTTGCCACTTTCCCAAATACAGGAGACAGTCTTTAAACTGTCATCATAAAATCAATACACTAAGGCAGGAAACTTCAGAATTTTAAAAATTAAATTGGCAAAAGATATTAATGTTCCCTCTACTGCTTTATTTTCAATTACATCATTTTACGGGGAAACTAGATAATAGAATGAGTGTAGAATAATTTAAAGAGCTCATTTCTAAATCACAGGATCATTACTATGTGTGCTGTTGAAGGCCTGTGCAAAATGACCTGTTGCTCCCACTGCAGAGCCCCAGGACAAGTGACACAACTCCATCCAAACCACTTTCACAACTAGATTCAGACCAACTTTGCAAACTGACCAAAAGGAGAATAGACACAAGAGGCAGATGAACTTCTGCTATCTACTGAACCTTGTGAAAACAAGGTCAGCCAGGACCTTGAGATGGTACATTTGGGATGGGGATATTTGTATTTCATGGAGCCCAACAAGCAGTTCAAGGCTAACAATGTCCAAGCATCAACAATCCTGTCTTCAAAGAAACAGCCAAAGGCATATCACTCTCCAGTTCCTAACAAGTCCTCTTTTAAACCCAACACAATAACATTTTGAAAAATGCAAGGAAAAATTTTATCACCTATTTGATGATTTCATGCCCAGTTCTAAAAAATGCTTTATCAATATTTCAGGTATGTTTCATTACTCTACATAACACTAAAAAACAGTTTGTTCAGTTTTGTATGTAAGTTGCTCCCTATTGGAGCAAAAATATTAAAAATGCTTAAGTGCAATTGGCTATACTTTGCACTCATGCTAGAAAAATGCTTATTGAGCCAGAAACTAACACGAAAGTGAAAACACCCAGAAAAGTAACTATTTCACTATATGCAATGTATTCACTTTACAGCTTAAAAATTGTTTAAAAATGAACACTGCATGGTAGAGTAGTTTGGCAGTAAACATGATTGTGCATTTGTGTCTTGGTATTGAAAACGAAGCCTTTTTTCATAGTGAATTTTTCATTCAAATGTAAGTGATGATTTACGTTAAATATAGGTAAAGCATAGCTACATTTTCCTGACGGATTGCAAGGAAGTGAAGAGCAGTACAATAAGTTGAAGCATAAAAGCTTTCTCTGTCATAATATTTATTATAATGGCATATAAAATAGCTGAAATAAATAATAGATGACTAAAAGTAAATTCATATGATAAAGAATCTTTCAGCAGACACCATTACTTCTGACTGCTCCAGTTTCATACAGAGTTGAAGAGTCTTAATAAATATGCTGTAGCCCCTGTATCTTATGTAAGTACAAGTCATTTTGTAAGGGCCTACTTAAAATGTATTCTAGTGGACACTAGATAATTTACAGAATAATTTTACTCTCAAAAAATATCCTGTATCCATCTTTGATATTTAAAAATCCTTAACTCAAAACTGAACAACAAAAACATCTGACTTCGAGGAACTGCAAGTACAATCAATTGGTAAGAAGCAGTTTAATTTGATACAGAAAAATCTTCATGACAACATCTTGGAATGCAGATAGTTCTTATATGCAGCATGAGAAACAGAAAAATCCTCACAAAAAAAAAAAGAATGTGAGATCAAAGCTGATGAAAAAAAAAATCTGTGGAATTATCTGAAAATAGGTGAAGTAAACAAATAACCAAACCTCACAACACCCAAATAAACTCATATTTCCATGCTGAGGATGGAGTAGGGGGTGTTTTAGAAGCACATCTGACAATTTGACACATAGCTTATGGCAGTCAATAGCCAGTGCCATGCACTATTTATGGAGGCACCTAATGGGGAAAAAGGCTTTCACTCAGGATTAGGACTGCAAGTATTACTGTCCCTAATGTAGTCAACATTTGGTACTTCATGCAAAACTGTATTTATGCAATGGCAGCTTCACCTGGTTGTTTGCTTTGAATGCTCTGCAGCTACTCCCCATGGAGCTGATGGGAATGGATGCATCATACAGCTTTAAGAGCAATCCAACACTCATGCTAGATGCTTTAATAATATGTTCTTCTGCTACATTTGATATACCTTAATAAAATTCATTAGAAGACCTCAAGGTGGAACATTTTTACACCCATTTTTCTAGTTTCACCCCCTCCACCTCCCAATACTGGCAATATTTATACAGCACTTTCTAATTTTCACTATGCAAGAGAAGGTACACAACACATACCAGTTCCTAAATATTAATTATTTTATTAACCCATTTATGTGATGTACAAGGAAATAGCTGGGAATAACTTGATTCTTCATGAAAATCAGAGATGAAAAGGATTTGCTTTGTTTCATTTGAAAGAAAATTTATTTAGTAATGCTTGGTTTCACTATTTCCCAGTATTTGGTTTACCTGTATTTTGGTTGTAATTTACTGATGTTAAATGTTCCACTATTCCTCCTGCTCAAACCTGTCAAACATATTTTGATACTGTGGGTGAGCTCTCCCAAAACCTGATTTTGTAAAGCCTGGTTCTTCCTGCTTAAGTAACTAATCTTCCTGTTCTTCACCAAAAAAAAAAAAAAAAAAAAAAAAGAATTTCTGCAGGGGTTGCCTTCATCCAAGTCAAATGAAGAGCACATATATCAAGACTTAATGGGTCAGTATGAGCCTGAAGACTGCTCAGATTACTGATCATACTTGGACTGACATTTTATCATGAAAACTGAATTATTAGTAGTAATTTTGTCCTTGTCTCTATTCCTGCTCCAGAACAATTCTGGATGTTTGGCAGAGAACAGTGTTTATCTTTTCGGCATCATCTACAAATTAAAGTGGTAAGAGGCTTCTTCAGAAAAACCTGAAGCTCTCAAGCTGTTCTAGCAATGTCCTGCAAATGAATGTCTTAAAGTTGCAGTGGAAGATCCTCATCCATGAGAGCCTAGAAACAACATCTGAACTGGAGATTTAACTGTAGATCTCAGGGGGGTTATAAAAGCAGCAGAGAAGTCTGGATTCTCCCTTAGACAGATATTAAATATAGAGACAAGAAATGAACCACTGAAATTCTGGAGATGAGAGGTGTGGAAAAGTGATGAAGACAACACAATACATGCCTGCGGATTTCACACACCAACTTGGCATTTGGACCTCACATTTAAACATATCACGATTCACACCAATATTTTTCCTTCTTCCAAATACTTAATTTACCTATAATTTAAAATACATGTCACAAATACAAGAATGTGACTAATGTCTCCAGGTATAGTTTGCATTAAACTTAGTATGTATTTATATACCTTGTATCTAACTTAGAGATGAAAGGGCTTTGGTCATGCAATCATCATTTTAAATTCCCCAATAATTTTAAAACTGTATTAGTAATGGCTACACATGAAAAAAAAGAAAGGCAAAATACACTTACTCATTTCTTTGTGGTTGCTTCATTTTTCAGATTTTAATATCCTTTTTTAATAAATCTTCTGTAATAAATACCACTTACTACTATAATAAGCAATAATGTACTTTCACAATCTTTACATTAGTTAACTCTTACAGAGATCATTATCTCTGTAAATTTGTTCTTTCCTATCTTCTGAAGATAATGATAAAGGAAAAAAGGGAAAACATCTGCTTTTCTTTATGAAATTAATATCTTCACTAAAGTAAACTATGCTCCAGCAACCCTAAATCTTGCTTAAAAAATAGTAAGAGAAGTTAGTCTCCTAAGGACATTTTAAAAATTATTCCTTAACCAGAAAGAACAAAACACAGAAAAAATGCTGGATCCTAAATCTTAAAAATAGTAAGAGAAGTTAGTCTCCTCAGGACGTTTTAAAAATTATTCCTTAACCAGAGAGAACAAAACACAGAAAAAATGCTGGATTATAATTTCAGAATCCTTCAATTTGAAGGTTCCAAATACCCTGTTTTTTCCTGGATGCACATGGTTCAATTGCATGCACTACACATTTGCTTCTACAGCAAGAAATTACATTAAAAATAGTAAGAGAAGTTAGTCTCCTCAGGACGTTTTAAAAATTATTCCTTAACCAGAGAGAACAAAACACAGAAAAAATGCTGGATTATAATTTCAGAATCCTTCAATTTGAAGGTTCCAAATACCCTGTTTTTTCCTGGATGCACATGGTTCAATTGCATGCACTACACATTTGCTTCTACAGCAAGAAATTACATGCATAGAAAAAAAAAATCTACTGTAGCTTTTAGCAATAGGAATTTGTTTAGCTCTTAACATACATGAACTGTGGGTATTTACTTGGGAGCCTACTTTTAGCTGAATTTTTTTCTTTCCCTGGATATAGATCACTTCTTTCTGTCTCCAAACGCCCATTCCTGTAAAGCTCATTTGAATTTATCTTGGGGAATCTCAAATAATCTTGGCAATATATTACATGTGTATGGTTTACTATTCTAATAAACATATCTCCTTGTTTAGAGAATGATCGAGGGAGCCTGGGAACATGTAACAATCTCAGCTGTGGAGAGCCTCCTATTCAGATGCTTTCAATTCCTTTCATTCTGCAAGATTCAAAGTGATAGCAGAATGCACTTTCAAAAAGAGCAACAAGGCAAACAGCATTGGGATAATTTAGAAGCTACATACTTTGTTTCCTTTTAAAAACTCCCTCAATTTGAAGCTTTTAAGATTAAATAAACCCAGTTTATGGGTTGCTGAGAAGTAAGAGGCAACGGGGTAATGGATTTGTCGGAAATGGCAGAGGCTGGGGGTGAAACAGAATTTTTTAACGGACCAAACCATTAACATCCCAATTGCAACACCTTGTTATCGCTGTCGATTATACTTAAAATCAGAGATGAGTTATCTTATATGCAAAGCTCTACACACACTGTGTCTAAAACTTACAGCAGGATTTCATGTGCAGTTGTTACAGACAGAGGGAAAGTTAGCATCCCTACTCCAGATGACAAGACGAGAAAAGCATGATGGTCAAAAGGGCAACAATGTTTAAGTAAATACAAAATGAACCCTTTTTCCCTGTTCTCTCATGATCCATAATCATAAGCTATGTTGTTGCCTGAAAGTGCAGACATGCACTGTGCAGTGCATTAATCCTTCAAACACTAACAGATGCTGGCAGGGATTTAGGCTGGAATGTATTTACAAAGTGACAAATTATGTTCCGTATTATACAGAGAGAGAAAGAGCACCCACAAATAGGCTGATAAATGTCAGCTGCAGTCACGACAAACGGTTTATTTTTATTATACTGTAACCACAAATGTTTTTTGCAGGGAGGCCCAAAGATTTATTTGTTGCAGGAAAAAACAAGATTATATATGACACGAAGTAATAACTGTGAGATCACTGATGTTCTGGGCAGCTTGCCCTCCTGGAAGCTGTGTTCAGATTGAAAAATGTTGCTTAAAAATGGTATGTTATATGACACAAAATAAGTAGTTCATAAATCTGTATTGAAACAACAATAACTAGTAATTAAAGACAAGTCTAAGGACGTGGCTCGTACGAGGTAAAAAGGAAAGCATACTCTTACCCTTAGTGGAATGTTGAAAATGAAATCACAATATTAAAATTAATCTGATTGAATTGTTTCAGGTTAAAACCAAAGTGCTATAATTGCTAGAAGGGAGCAACATATATTTTAAATGTGGCCATAGCACTATAGAACATTTCATGCAACACAATTAATTGGCAGAATGGTGACGTCTGCAGGTTTACAAATGCATTGCAGCTATTCTCAGCATGTCAAAGCTTGCAAAGAGATTTAAGGTACAGTTCTTTCCCCCCACTCTTAATATTTGCAAAATACAAATATCAATATGGTTAAATGTCATCACTTCTACATTCATGAATAATTCCAGGATGTTTCAACATAAGTAGAAATAAATACATGAGACAAAGAAATTAAAGAACTGAATAATTAGCTATTTAAGGTATTTTAATTGGCAGTTCAGTTACAGACTCCTAGACTTAAAAATATAACATAGATATCTTACAGAACAGTATCCTCAAAAAGATAAACATATACACAGATTCTTTTATTTCCCCAAATGTTCTCATTCTCGAGTTAAGAGATAGATTGAAAATGGTCACATTGATATGTATGCAATTTTAGAAAGTGAAATAAAAGCACTGAATCACATTAGTAAAGATTTCTTGTGCAAGGGTTGGGAGGATTAGATTCTTAATATACACTCCATATACACAATATAGACTTGAACAAAAATATGAAGTCTTTCTGCATGCACAAGAAAACACCAACCATATCTGAACAGTACCAGAACATGGAAACCTGCCATTCTGCCACCTGATTTGTGATCACAAAAGGAGGAAGTTTCTCTGCACTCTCTTTGTAAAGAAGTATTGTATGACAAAGAAAAGATGAACAAAATAAACACAAAAGGTGAAATCAAATTTGTGTGAAAACATGGCCCATCTCAGGAATCATTTTGTTTTCCTTGCAATCAGTAATATAGATATAACACCAAACACACCATTAAAAACATAAGGAAATTCCAAGGTTGTCTAAACCACTGAGATCAAAGTCCAGACCCTGTATTTTACAGATGCACAAAGCAAGCCCAGACAAGGGTGACAAGGCCACATATCATTGTTCTAATAATTAAGTTAAAATATTTCAGTGTAAATGTGAATGAAGTTCAACATCAAGTGTCTCATTTGTAACCACCATCAACGTGAAAAGCTTTGAAATTTTCATTTAGTAAATATACATTAATTTTATTATAAAATTATGACCTCAAGATGACAAAAATACTCCTGAAAATAACTGTCTCATGCAGCAATATAGTGTGAGAGTACACAGCCTCTCATTAAACTTACTAGAACACTTACCCTAACTACAACTTGCGCATGAACAACAGTCATAAGGATGAAAAATGTCTTAAAAATTATTTTTGCATGGGTATTTGTACATACAAAACAAGGAAGTGCTGCCATACAGCAAGTAAAGCAGCAAGAAAAGCATAACAACCACCTACACTGAACTTTAAATATTTGCCTGAAGAAAGATTGATATAAATGATTTGCAGATAAGAGGGAGAGGGAATGAATTAATCTTTTAAAAAACCAACCCCCACCACTGCCTTTCCCCTTCATAAAAGAAGCAAAAAGAAATGAACACAAAGAACTGAACATGAAGAGCAGCAACATGCTAAATTTGTGAGCAATACTCTCTCTACTGGACAGACCGACTTTTTAGATGCCTTCTGCAATTCTGCAACCATAAGTGTTCATGCCACATTTTACTGTAGCCATTCAATTATTAAACTGCTTTTAATTTAACAGATATTGTTTATACAGCTAAATAACTGATACATATTCTACCTTAAAATTTAGGTTTTTAAGCAAATAGCTTAGGCTCTTCCCAAATTTTAAGGTAAATGCTGGCTGTACCTACCTGAACACCTGAAAAAATAGCAGCTACTGTATATCTTACCCATATGCCACATGCAAAAATGTAAAACATATTAAAACAAAATTCAAAAAGAAAATTTCCAAGCAGATGTTTATAAACAGAAGGTAACGGATAAAAACCCAAACACAATGCTGCATTATGTTACATGATTCACTGATGAACCCATTGGAACTACAGCAAAAAGCCCTTCTGGAAAACTTCCAGAAATTAAAAGGTGCAAACAAGCTGCCTAATACCCTTGCGTAGACTGAATTCTTATGAAGAAAATAAAGTTTATTGTCTGGAAACAGAGAAAGCATGAGGAAAGCACTAAAGCAATGGAGGTGAACAATTAGACAGATGTTCACTTAAGGAAATAAAGAGAACAGAAGAAGCCATCACTGAGGAATTTTACGAGAATACTGACAACTCTGCACCTCATCAAGGGCACTGGTAAAGTTAAAGCCACTGAAGCCATTTCTGCTCAACTCCAGTATAACTGCTGACCTTGCAAAAGTCTGCATTTAGCAAATGTGGCTTAGGAAAATAGCATTATACTTTTCATTCCACTATTTTTCCCACACTCCATCTATATACTCTACTGTATATTTCAAGAAAATTAACTTTATTTCCTTGTATAATATTACATGTACACTGCATTTTTTTTCCTAACTATGCTCAGGTATCAGGAAAACCTATACTTACAAAGCTTTTGTTATTTAAGTAAAATTAAATACTGTCAATTACATCTGATGTTCTTAAAAGCCTATCCATGAATAGCTGGAATGGCTCTTGCTTAATATGATTATGTATGTTTCTAAAGCAGTCAGGAGTTTGTGTAAGATACAATCTGGCAACATGGATATGTTTTAGAGCTTACAACATTTGGCATTTAACTGCTGAAAGAAAAAAATGGAGGAAAAGCATATTTTTTTGATAAACTGCCTTGTAGAGAAAAAAATATGGACGTACACACAGGCAAAAGGAGAAGGAATTAATAATAAGGGGCAAGATATTTTGTCAAGGACAAAAATCTTACACTTCTGTGCTCATGCAGGCTGAGGTACAAATGTAAATGTTCTACAACCTATCTCATGTTTAAAATATTGTTTAAAAACTCTTACTCTAATACCTCTCTTGCAGATTTTCAGCAAAAAAGTATCCTTCAAATCTCAAGTGCATTACTGATTTCTCCTTTTCTTTTATATACACTCATGCATTTTCAGAAATTATTGTCTAAGAAATTGGAAACTATCTCAGTATCACTAACAGAACTTGCACCACTTTCTTGCATCCACCAGGGGTTGTTTAGCCTGGAGAAGAGGAGGCTCAGGGGTGACTTTATCACCCTCTACAACTACCTGAAAGGAGGTTGGAGTCAGGTGGGGGTTGGTCTCTTCTCACAGGTAACCAGAAGCAGGACAAGAGGGCACAGACTCAAGCTCTGCCAGGGGAGGTTTAGGTTGGATATTAGGAAGAGATTTTTTACAGAAAGAGTGATCAGGCATTGGAATGAGCTGCCCAGGGAGGTGGTGGATTCACCACCCCTGGAGGTTTTCAAGATGAGACTGGATGTGGCACTTAGTGCCATGGTCTAGTAACCATGGTAGGGTTGGACTTGATCTTGGAGGTCTTTTCCAATCCAGTTGATTCTATGATTCCCACAGCATTCCTCAGTTATTCCTGAGCTGTAAGTATAAACATAACACCCCTCACTTTGCTCACATGATATTGGGTATGCAAATACCAGGAGTGAACTCTCCAGTTATCCAACCGCCAAGGAGCTCCCACCAGCATTGGAAATGTCACATGTCAAACTTGTTCTGTGGTATCATTACCACAAACAATTTGAGTTGTAGGGGTAGGGAGGAGGTACTAATTAAAAGCTGACTATCCTTATCTAAATATTACCTGTACACAGAGACAAAAAAATATCCTATGAAGTATATGTTTATAAAATGCTCCTGGTCTTTACCAGCCCCAGACTGGTTTTTTTCAGCACCAGCCCCAGTTCCACTGACAAAGAGGGACAGCTCATCCACTGCAAATGGTTTTGCAGAGTTTGCAATGCAATCAGGAGTTTGCTCAGGTCTACAGGGGACAGCCTGCACATTTCCTACACACTAATGTTTGAAAGTTCTCAGTAACCTGGGAGAAATCCACAAGAAAATTTCATCATTCACATTTTAAATAATATAAAAGATGTGGAATGTGATTGATTTCACACAAGAGAGAATTGAAATTACAGTTATGGGATAGGTTTTTTCATGTACTGTAAGGTCAAGTAATAATAAATAATTAATGAATTATGAAACAAGTTTCCTATAAGGCAACACAAATTCTATTCAATAAGATCTAAAAGTGTAGTTAGACCAAAAAGCCATCTAATAGATCACAAAATGAAAAAAATTCATGATGCTGAGGAATAAAGGGGGGGGCTGCCATTACACTGGAACAACGGTTACTCTTATGGAATATAAATAATATCTTGCCATACATACACATCATTTTCATAACTTCTACATCTCAATCTACAAGAAAAAGAAAAGAAAGTATTTTCAACAGGTTTTTTGTTGTCGCTTTTTGTAGAAAATCTCTTCCTCCATCTCTCCAGGAGTCAGAGAGGTTCTCATGCATCAGAGAGTAGAATGATTAAGTGGATCACAGTCTGGATGAAACCACAGGGCTCCTCTGATATTACTACTGATTTAGTTTTGGCTAAAATTGATGGACTGCCAATCCATAGTCCCTCTTTACCAGTATAAATTTCACATTCTGTGATGCTCAGGCTGTCTCTTACAATTTAGCAGAGTACACAATACAATATTGTAGCAATCTTGGTTAGACCTCTGGGGGTCACTGACATACAATTAGTAACGTGAATGGTAGACAAGTCAAAACAGAGGCCCTCCAAAAAAAAAAAAAACATGTTTTTTACCTTGATACCATAAAACTTGCAACTTTTATGATCAACACAATGCAATAAAATTTTCAAGGAATTTTAGACAAAATTTGCCTTTTGCTCTAGAAGAAATGTTAACTTCCAAAAACCTTCTAGCAAACTTTTCAAAGATGCTTAAATCAGTAGCATCTTAAATAATGCAATCATGAAAAAGTCACTTATGGAGTCAAAATGCAAAGGTAAATTATCTCTGTAGAAATTTGAAAAGAAAGTTCATTTTCAATGAAGCAAGCAAGTTTTATAGTTTTATAATAACTATAATAGTTTTGTAGCATGTAATGCTACAAGCAGTCATAGCTGCAGTTTGTCACAGAAACCCATGGTTCCTATGCTGTGTTCCACAGACTATGTTATACTTTACAGAATCCTATTGTCCTTGCATTATTTTCAGGTAAAATTTTCATAGCCATGATGTACTTTACCAAACAGTTTCAGAACTGACCATGATACACAATGGCTGTGAACTTTGCAGTTGGGTTATTTTTCTCATGTACCTGTAGCTTGAAAAGCCCATGACCACTGCCAATTTCTATCTTTAGCTACATACCTGACAAAGTTAAGTGAAAATAGCCCTTTTATCCCCTCCCATGACACCATTCAGCAAAATTTTAGTCTTTTTTTCTTTTACTTCATTCTGTCTTCTCCAATCTTGACAGCAAATCTGACCAGTTAAAGAACACTGAAGTGCACGAGTTACCACAGAGCAATTCAAGGCATGATTCACTAAATTCTCTCAGGCCCATGTGAAAAGATATGCCAAGAAAATAAGGCAGAGCAGGTTTATATTTATAAAACTTTGATTAAGTAGGCAATTTTAGGAGGACACAGACAAGTAAAAAAAAAATGGAAAGGCTCCAAAAGTACTGATTTTTGTTTAAAATAATCAACAGCATCTCTATAATCAACTAACTCCATGATTATTTCATAAATTAAAGTATCAGCAATGAAAAATGCCATCAGTGAAGTAGATGAGGCAATGAGCATATTTAAGCCAAACATTCAGTTGCCTTTTAACACTTGTAAGCATTTGGTTTCAATTCAATTTTTCAAACACCTCATGCTATGGTGCTGGATCTGTAAAAAAGAAAAAAAATAAGAAAGCAAACACATGAGACAAAATCCTGAGCTGCTTCTCAGAACTCCATAAAGAGCTGTACAATAATTTTCTAAAGGTGTTAATTTGCCTTGTTCCTGAAGAATAGGATGACTATTCACCTAAAAATAAATCTCCACCAAGCAACTGCTAGCACTGGAAAAGTATGTTGTGCTGTAACAGATCCTAATTTCCTGAGCTCCATCCAGTAATTTAGCAAGCTTAAGAAATACCTATTTGCATTTTTAAAGGTAAACACTTTGTCATACCTGACCCCTGTAGAGTTTTGAAAAGTTCCCATTAAAACTGACAGCAACCAAAGCAAACTGAAAAAATTTATCTTTCCTTTAAAAACAGGGCTTCGCAGTTAAGAAGTTAAATTACTTGCTTTAAATAAGTAAATCTATTTAAGATTTAAATATAGTAGCAAAAGGAGCAGAGGGATGACAGCTGAAGTTAAAGGCCTGAATGGAATCCCTTTTAGCAGGTCATTTTTCCATTTCAGTTTGCTGATGGCTGTTTCCAAGCTATATGATGTCATTTTGAAGGTGCCATAAGCTGCAATCCCCTGTGCAGACCAGACCACATGAAACCACTTTAACTTAGGCTCCAAAGCTAGAAATGTTAATTCATCATCCTGTCAAACTAATGACATTCATTCATAACTACCATCCAATCTCCTCCACACCTGGCTGAGTCTTCAGTGCAGCCTAGTGAAACACACTAATTACACACTTTCTCAGCCTGTCCTCTGGACAGTGCACCTCACTGTATTTGAAAAGAGTAATGATACAGAACTAAAAACCGGGCAACCACCCTTAAACTTGACAGAAGAACAGACAGGCCAGAGAACACAGACATGTTAGGTGCCACACTCAGTCCATCAGGTGCCAATTGCACCTCTTTGAGTGTCTTGCATTAAGTCACATCCACAAAGCCTTTTAGCTATCTTGCCCATGCAAAATTAATTTAAATCATAGAATTGTTTGGGTTGGAAGGGACTTGCAAGATCATCTTGTTCCAAGGCCCCTGCTATGGGCAGGAGCCCCTTCCACTAGACCAGGTTGCTCCAAGCCCCATCCAACCTGGCCTTGAACACTCCCAGGGATGGAGCAGCCACAGCTTCTCTGGCCAACCTGTGCCAGTGCCTCAGCACTTTCACAGTAAAGAATGTACTAGGCTGTTGATGATCTCAGTCAGAGCATTCAGCCTGTATCCATGGCCCTCATCAAAAGTACAGTATCAAACTATGATTCAAATTCCTGTGTAGTAACTAACCTATTTCAGCTGTGTTCTTATGCTTCTTGCATAAAACAAGAGGCAAAGCCTAAAACATCCCAAATGAACAGCTTAATCTTTTCTGTCTCCAGCTGAGTGATGATTTAGGCATTTTAGGCAAAGAATAGAGAAGGTTCCTTCAGATATAATTAACTTCTGCTCTGAACACACATCTAGAACTGAGGCTGATAATTCAAATCCTTTTAAGCACAGAAAAAAAACAACAACCACATATCTCCCATTAAGCATTATGACTAAAACCAGGAGGAGGCACAACCACTTTATCTCCTAGAGCATCCCAATCCAGGAGGCAAGATGTAAGAGCAAGTCAGGCTCAGATAAACAAAACATCTAACATGCAGCCCAGTAAGATTTATATGTTCAGAAATATGAGGAATAACTGAATACTTAAGATGGGCGAAAACAAACATGTAAGTCACCATGGAAAATTCCTTGCAAAGGTTTATGTGCTTCAGAGGCTGAGGTTCTTCATGAGGTTGAGGAAAGATTTTGAGGATCCACATTCTGAAACACAATACTTGGTGAAGCAAAATTCAGGGCCCAGTATTTTTAACTGAACTACTCACGCCCTGTGACCAGCCCCTTTCTGCAGCATTTCTTCACACACATGAATTCTGCTGAAGTCACAAAGGGCATCAAAACTTCTGCAGCCCATGCATTCTGTGGGCTTCAGAATCTGTCATCTACTTCCAGACTGACAGACAGTCTGACCTATCAAGTCCAAGTTTTAGATGACACTCAAATAATCTTTCTTCCTTCCTGTTGAATTTTACTACCTTACCAACCTTTAAAAGACCTGTGCTCATCTGCTACCACCTTTGCTGTGTCCTGGTAACACTGGGCTGCTGTGATCAGGCCATGAAAAGGCTTTCCTCTGAAATGACCCATCTGCAGCCAAGCCATTTATTAAACAGTAATTCTGAATGGATTCCTGAATTTTAAAGCACTAAAACCAGGCTTACAGACTGATTTCTCAAGGTTACATGGCAGATCAGGGACAGAATCCAACCAGAATCATTCAAGTCTCACAATAGATGTTAAAATCTTCATGGCATCAGCTTTCATGAATGTCCCTCTTAATAAGGTACAGAAAAAAATAAAATTTAGCACTGACCTTTAAGAAATATTCTTGTTATGCCTTTTAGCCATTGTGATGATAAGGAGGAACTGTTTTTCTGAATGAGTATGCTGTACCTTTAATGGTTCATTTGTAGTTCAGAATAAAATCTGAACTATTTGTTGTTCATTGTTGTTATATTCTGTTCCAAGGTTCATAATTTGAAAATTGACTTTGGGGAGTTTTTGCTTGGTCTATTAAAATGATTCATGTTGCATTCAACATAAATTGTGCATACACAGAGGAGGTTTAGCACACATATTCACAGTATAATAACTAAAGTGAATTTTGTACAAGCTGCAGTTTGTGGCAAGGATGCAGTATCATTTGTCTTAATTTTTCTTCAGCATTACATTAGGCTTGCGCATTTACATTTTCAGGTATGGCTAAACACTTTAAAACTTTCTTTTTACAGCATGAGTAAATAGAGAATCAAATCTACATGCTTATATGATGTAACAAAGTAATGCCTTTTTACTGTCTAAAGTACACATGGATTTACTTTCCATTTACCCTCCTGCACAAAGGCAAATGCAAAGTGCATGAAATATTCACCACCTATGAATCACATAGTGTTCCTATTAAAAAGATGATCATGTTCTGTTTTACCTTTCAAACCATGATATGGTAACAGCCACAGTGTCTAAATGGTTTTGTCACTCAAAACTACCAAAGTAATATACAGTAAGGAATGAGAGTGTTTATAGTGTTTTATATGACTTCAGAACAATCTAGTGTCAACTAACTAAATAATTAAGAGCTGAGATGTGATTTCAGGTACTAGGTTCAGAAATATTTCTTTTGCAAAACATGGATTTGCCAGGACAGCATGAATCACACTAAATACGTGGAGAGGGAAAGGAGAAACCAAGACTGTAATCTGTCACTCTATCTTTGAGTCTCAGAAAAGGTTCATCTGTTTACTTTTATTTAACAACTAGTTTAGTATGTCTAACACGGAAATTTTCTAGGAGATATTTCTACTTTCAGCTCTACTGAGTGTGATTTTTCAGCATGGTTATATACTAGTCTTCGCTTCTGCAATGCAAGTTTCTGCTCACACAGATTTTTAGTATACAAGTGCTAATGCTTGAGGCTAAAAAGCACTCAAATTCATATCTATGGACAAACCATGTGGGCAGACAGTCTGGGAGAAATAGGTTTTCTGTACAAAAATTCTTGCATCTTATAATAACAGAATGATCTGCCTATTTAGGAACGGATCAATCCCTAGAAGTTAATGTTAGTTGTATATCAACAACTACATCACCAAAGAAAACCTTAAAAGCAAACAACTGTATTTATATAGAGCTCAATAATCCGGAATGGATTTTGCACAAAAACAGATAAGGAGCCATTTATGCACTTAATATTGCATTATGAAGGAGCCAAGCTCACATTATTTTGTCTTCAGAGTACAAAGAAAATAAACTTTTCCTTTTTTTCCTTGTTTCTGATGGTTAAGGCAGTCCAGAACTGTTTAATAACATGTAATACAGACTTCTCTAAAGTTTAATACAATCTGAAAAGCACTAAAAAAATGCAGTGCACTTACACTGAACCTATTCTGACCATCACAGCAGACCAAGGTGAACCCAACCTTCAGTAGAACTGAAATGGCAAAACTTTCTTGCCATTCAGTATGTTACAAAGGTGGTAACACAAATGTTCACCTCAAAAGTGTTTTCAAACATCAATTAGTTGCTCTTCTAGCACCTCTGCCATCTAAATATTTAATTCTCTAAGGAAAGATGAGTCTCTAACCCCACTTCCACCACCCTGTCACAAAATGAGCCTGGCATCCACCAGAGTAGCTAGTAACTCCCACACGCTCCACATTACAGTAAGGGCCAAAACCTCAGGAGCTGACTGCTCCTTTTTCCTAAGTAAACAAACCCTTCAAAACTACCAAAATTTTATAATTCTTCTATCAGTATCTCATAAAAGAACATAAACAAGTATAACACTGCAAAACTAAATAAATGCCCCTAGTTAGGCTCCAGTAACCACAACTGAAGATCAGCAGCTCCTGTGGCACGCTGGGTCAAACCCACCTAAATATTAAGCTGCTCTTCCCCTTATACACATTCATATTTTTACCCCTGTGTTTATATCTGTCAGTACATGTGAAATATGGGCCCCTTATTCATGTCAATACGGAGCAGTGTTAGAATATATAAATATAGAGATAGATAGATAGATAGATAGATAGATAGATAGATAGATAGATAGATATCTACCTCATTATTGTTTTGTTAATATAAGCCTTATTTTATTTGTGATACTGCTTATTTGGAATTGGAAGCTGCTACAACACATAGTCAAGCATTAAAAGCCGAGAGGACCTAGAGATTGGTGATGGCAGAGCCTTTGGCACAGCCCCGGCCTCACCGCCCGCGGCACCGGGCGAGGTGTGCTCGGTGGGGGCAAAGATACTTACTTTGAACTAATGATTTAGGCTGAATAATATAGATTGTTTGTTAAGGACATTTTGTTTGCTTAGCATTCACCATGTTTTGTCAAGCTGTGTGGAGGAACTTTTTGGGGTTCGTTTTTGGGGTTTGATCGGGACAGGAATTGATTTCCGGCTGAGTCTCCCGGAGGAGAAGGGGTTCAATTTAGGTTGATGCTTTTAGGTGTTTACTCATGAGCCTGAGCTGGGAGAAGAGACAAAAAGATCAAGAAGACTCAAGGAGGTGAAGTGAACATGTCCCGACAAAGACCTCCCTCTGCTCGGGACAGTCATGAATATGTATTAACGAGTTTTTAGAAACCAAAACCAGGAACTGTCCTGTGCGTGTTGGTAGAGCAGAGACTCCCCGCGCACCCAGCGATGTTTGCTTGCTTAAATTCATATAAGAAAATGTAAATTTTGACTGCAATCCTGTTTGGGGACTCAGTCATTTGTAACAGTACACCATAAAAACAACTGACTGCCAGTCACCTTTTTCCACTAAAACTTCTCCCCCACGCCACACTCAGGTCATGGACACAGCACCAGGAAGACAATCCTGGAGCTCATTGCACCACAGCACCCACGAACAACATTCTGTGCTGCTGAAGGGTGAAGAATGTGTGGGCTGTGCAATGCAAGGCTGAGATACATCACCCGAATCCATCCAGGGGTAAATTTGCAAAAGCTGTGGCAGGGCACACTCACTTTTTGGCCCTTACAACTTTTCAGGACTGGAACTACGTTCTTTGCAATAGGGCAGCATGTTTAGACGTCCAAGGTTTGAGAAAAGGCAGCCTGACATTGGCAAAAAAGTGAAAGAGTTCACATGCTATCAGATAGTTTATAGCTACTTGGTATGTCTTCCCTTCATACACAAGGCTTAAGACAGATAATCCTAACAGATCATGTTCCATACACTGCTCTAAGACCATCTCTCTGCACAGCCCATCTCAGGTTAAAACAAAAATAAATAAAGAAAATTATAACCTCTTGCGTCACAACATTTGTTCCATTTCAAGCAAGCAGAATTTTCTCATAAACTTGTTTAATAATTACTATTTTAACTACAAGCAGTGAGACCATTCTGCTAAAAGACCGGGTAAAGAACTAGAAAAATAACAGTTTTTATAAGAACAGAAAAACAAGAAGCACAAGGAAATATCTTCTTCACTTAAATACGGCACGAAGACAGGAGTCAGAACATACCTTACCCCTAATTTTTTTATACCATAATACTCAGATTGTAAGACTTGCAATTTATTTTTACTAGCTTTGCTTTTATAAGGAGCATCGGTTTCACATCACATTTTGAAATGACATAAATGCTTATTGATATCTTGGAAACAAAAACAGATCTTTATTGATTATATTAATTAAAATTAGAGAAATTCAAGTTAAAAGTACAGTGCAGAAAATGAAGACCAGAAATCCATGTCGGAGTCCTTAATTCCAAAACCACATTCAGAATCAGAGAGATGCAGGAACTGTATGTGTTAAATCATATGGGGTAAAAAAAATATTTTAAAAAAAATCTATATTTTAATCTTTTTGGGTGGAAACAAATTAACTTATTTACTACATGAATGGTTTCCCCAATTTGACGCCAATCTTTGGAGGCAACTTCAACCTGTCTGAATTAAACAGTCTGCAGAAGAAAAGACTAGATTATTTATATTATAGAATGCTGCTAAAAAATAAAATTGAAAGATTACTTTACCACACATTGAAAATAAGAACATGCACATCACTCCAGTTTACAAAAATCTAATTTTACTTTTTCTGTTCTGAGAGAAGTTGGATAAGTAGGAGATATGCTTACCTATACACACATATATGTGCACGTAGGTATAAATTGCCCCCAAATGGACAGCACCAGAAAGAGGAGAAATTCAAATAATTGTTTTGCATCTGTGTCTTGTGATTATAAATTTAACCAGAATAATGTAATAACCTTTGGCATTTAACCTTTTTATCTGCAATCACTGCACTGTATATACACAAGAGAGATAAACTCCATGTTTCATTCTATACCTCATAAATAAGTCTTGGCTTAGTTTTCTAGAGAAGTAACTTTTTTTTAATATTAGCACATTGGAAAACAAGCAAAATAATAATAAATTGAAATAATTCACTGAAAATGTGATAGTGGCCAGATGAAAATACCTCAGATAGACAAACATTTCCTAACATCCAATTTTCAGAGACGTAAGCAAAACAAACAAACACTTTTAACTAAAGTCAAACTTGCATTGTCCACTCATGGAATTTTACAGTTCACTGATATACAGATTTTACTAAATGATGGCCTAATTATATAACAGACAGCAACACTTCTTCGCAGATACAATTCTACCATGTATCATGCTGTTTACTTTAGTATCCATGACCTCCTGCACCCAGTGCTTACACAAGCAGCTCTTGTGTACCAAAAAAATTTGACAGAATATACAAAACTATTTGCATTTCACAGAAACCCACAGTCCACTTCACTACTTGGTGTAAATTCCATTTCAAAAGAATTAGCAGCCCCAGACAAATTCTGAACAAGAAATACTGTCCTGCTGTGACAGAAAGCAGGACAAACTCCATGTGAAAATACCTGAGGCACCCTGACTGCAACACTAACCAAACTTCCTGGCTGGCCAAGGAGTTCCTGCATCCACAGGTGCCATCCATAGATTGGAGGTCCCAGTGCTTATACATTCTTCTTACAAACATTAAACCAGCATAACAATAATAATAATCTTCAGCTAGGGCTGTGATCTCTAACAGATGGGAAAACAAAGACTTGGAGAGCCATGTCCCTAGATGAAGTCCTATAACAATTCTATGGCAAAGCTGGAAGCACACCCATGTGAATGCCCATTCCTTGTGCTAAGTGGCAATCCACACTCCCTCTTGAAAAGACATCAGCTCAGCTGCCTGGGATACAATGGTGTTGAGCAGCCACTGAGAGCTACAGGCCACACCTAATAGGGCACAGAAAACAGGCCACATGCATTGGTGGCATTACTCAAAGAGCTTGTACCAGTGCCGAATTTAGGCCAGTATTTCTGGACCCAAATACTCTTTTAAGCTGATGATTTGAAAAACAAGTCTATTCAACTTGTTGCTTAGATGCCTACATAGCCTTGTAGTCAAAGAAGGGTTACATAAAAAGGGAATTTTTACAAGGGCATGTCAAGATAGGACCAGGGGGGATGGCTTCACACTGACAGATGGCAGATTTAGATTAGCTATTAGGAAGAACTTGCTCCCTGGGAGGGTAGTGAGGCACTGGCACAGGTTACCTAGAGAAATTATGGATGCCTAATCCCTGGAGGTGTTCAGAGTCAGGGTGGATGAGGCTTGGAATAACGTGGTCTAGTGGAAGGTGACCCTGCCCATGGCAGGGGGTTAGAACTAGATGAACTTTAAGGTCCCTTTGAACCCAAATCATTCTGTGATTCTATCATCAAATGTTTTTATTGTACTGATGATCATCTATTTAATCCAAACTATCTCTTTTTATTTGTGAACAATTTTAAAGGAATTAATAACAGCAGTAACAACAACAATAATGATAATAATTCTCAACATACATTAAATTACTGTTGCAAAGACTGCATGAGAGAGTAAGAAAACTCAACATTACCCTCACCAAAGCCAAAAATATAAGCTGCATCAGTAGCTTGAGCAAAAAGTGAGATAAGCCAGACATAGCTAAGTCTTGGGTATCATGCAACTGTTAATGTCACATGCGCTAGCAAGAGAATGTCATATTAAATTAACATCTACTGCTCCTCCACTGACATGTTACTTTACATAGAATGACTGAGTTTATGTCAAAATTGAAACCATAGTAATACATTCAACTATCAGGAGAGCAAAATTGATCAGTGTACAAATAGGTAAACCTGAGAAAAATGCTGAGAAAATGCTTCTGGCACTTCAGTTTAGCAGAAAAACTATTTTGAATGTTTTAAAAGAGTTGAATTACCACTGAGGATAAGCTAAACATGGATGCAACTGTACTTATAGCATAGGGTACTGGTAGGCTTAACACACTGCAGGGAGCTGCAACCACTCAGGATTATGACCACCATTATGAAATAGCTCATTACTCCTTGAAGCAAAACTTTCTACAAAAGTGGTAAGGAGAAGGGGCCAGGAAAGAATGCCTGAAGGATGCATAAATGCTACATGTGTGCATACCTGAAGGTCACTGCAACTTCATAGTCTTAGGTCATTGCTTCCCTCCCTCTCCTTTGACTTAATTATAGTGCACCTGAAGAGGATGTGAGCTGCATTGCATCCAAGTACTATGACTCACCATTTACTTCTTCATGACAATGCACATGGGAGAGTCAAGGACTGTTCCGAGAAAAAAAAAAATCCTTTTCAGAATTATCAGCAAGTTCTTACACTAAAGAACAGGTCTGAACCATTCAGAAAACAGTTCCAAGTGGATGAACATTCCTAGATACACAAAAGGCTATCATAAGCAGTCACTTGGACTAGAGTCCCAAGGAAAACACCAGGTGACAAAAGCCCCTTACAGCAATCTGCAAGAAGGAGAAATAAATTAATCAAACTGCCAAACAAAGAAGGCTGGGTTTGACCTCCTTCTGATCTCATTACTTCTCTATTACCCTTTTGAAAAACATCCTCTTACAAAGATCACTAATTGAAGATTATGTGGAGGGGAATCACACCTCTCCATCACCGTGGTAACTTTGACTCATTTGTCATTCTAATAATTCACTTCTTTTCTTTTCTGAACAGACAGAGACATTAATAGACTATCATCAGTTAAAAAGGCAATTTTTCCATTTAATTGCACTCATTAAATACTGTGCTAGAACAATTGGAAAAGCAATACTCTCAATATTTAATCATACAATAGCAGTAATGAAACATTACTTCAAAACAAACCTAGCAACATGTAGGATGACATAAAATGCATGTTGTAACTTCTGCAGCATCAACGTATTTTCTGGTAAAGATATTTGAACCTTTTTTCCTTACTTTTTTTGACACTTGGGTGTATGAGTGGTCTAACAGCATTGACTACAGCTATGCACTAGAGAGAAACCAGTGGGCAAACTGCTGTGTAATTACCTCATCTCTCTTGCCACTGAACCACAACAATAGAAAGGATTTCATAAACCAAAACAGCAAGTCAATGCATTTGTAGGAAATATTGAACAAGACTGGATTTGCACACTATTTTACTGGAACAAATTGTATCACTTAGGAATGTAATTGAAGATTAAAAGGTTAATAACACTGCTAGAGTGACTGCAAGGGGTACAGTCATCAGGTGTTTATTTGCCTGAGATATCTTATTTTCTATCTTCTACAGAAATCCTAAATCTGCCTTCAGTGTAAGCATGTTCCCATTATAGAAAGTTCACTACAGTTTAACTACTATCATAACATAGTAAGAACTATAATAAAGCCTTTGTGTTGAGGAGATGTGCAGAAAACTTAGAAGTGCCTGATCCAATTTCAGATGTCACAATACACAACAGACGTCAAAAAGCATTTCTGTTTTTACTGCAATTCTATCTATAGGGGTAAATACACAAAACCCAGTCAAGCAGTCAGGCAAACTTCACCAGGGCTATTCATGTCAAGAGACACCACTTTATCTGCCATTTTCTATCTAGCTTTCCTATAGCATAAAATTATTTAAATATTTCATTTAGGACTTGATGAGCATACTAGTCAGGGCTCGTGACAGACATCCAAGTGCGCACTGCCATTCTAGGTTACAGCTTTCAAAACTGAGCAGGTTAAAATTTCTGGAAGGAAAATAGAAGTACTTGAAAATCATTTAGTTTTAGCTACACAGTTGCAGAATAGCCATTTCTTCCAATTGCTGCACACACTGAGCAGCATCATCACTTTACAAATACTCCAGCTCACATTACATGTGACATTGAACACATGTCCTATGAGGAACAGCTGAGTGAATTGGGTTTGTTTAGCCTTGAGAAGAGGCAACTCAGGGATGACCTTCTGGCTCTCTACAACTACCTGACAGGGGGCTGCAGAGAGGTGAGAGATGGTTGCTTCTGCCATGGCTGCAGGGAGAGGACTAGATGGAATGGTCATAAGCTGAGACAGGGGAGATTCAGATTAGATGTTAGGAAAAATTTCTTCACTGTTAGGGTGGTCAGGCACTGGAATAGGTTGCCCAGGGAGGTAGTGGAGTCACCATCCCTGGAAGGGTTTAAGAGGTCTCTGGATCTGGCGCTGGAGGATATGGTTTAGGGGTTACAGCACAGTGACATGTTAATGGTTGGATTTGATGATTTAGAGGTCTCTTCCAACCTTGATGATTCTATGATAATCAAGCTATCTGGTAGATACTGTGCTCTGCTTGTTCCGTGGAAGAAGTGAGGGATAATCAGTCAAAGGAAAGACCAAAAGTTTTAAAAACAGTTATGTTGGCTACCTTTGCTAGGAAAAGATGTGACAAGCATAGTATCTCCTTAATAATTATTTATTCAACACTTGCATGTGAGCAACCTTATTGATTCCAGAGAGACTAAGTGCCAGACCAATACGAAAGAAAATGACAGCAGGACAGGAAGTCAAGAAGCATCATGCAAGGCCAGGTCAGAAAGGCTAAGACATGTAAGATAGTAGCATATTCAATTTGGGAAAAATTGCAATTTAGTTTTATTCTTCTTACTACAAATCACAATATCATAAAGTTCTCAATTACAAATCTCTATGTGTAACACTTTGCAGTCAAGGAACAGTCCCTAAATGACTATAGTACATGAATTAAATATACAGTGATTCCAAGGATCTTATTTTTACATAGCTTTTATTACAGTTATTTATGTTATTATAACCTATACAACTTGTAACTTGTTATATAAATTCTAACTTACATTATGTTTAGCCATTACTCTTCTTAAATAGAATTTCATATCCCTTTAAACTCATACATAACTATTGTTAAAGCAGCAGTTGTGGTACAGATGGAGAGTTAACGTGCATGTGGCAAGAAAAGAGCAATTCTGAAGAGCAGGTAATGGGGCAAATGGGGTAAACACATCCCCCCCATCAGTCTGCTGTTCTGACATGTTCCATCATTCACAACATGCAAGGGATGAAGTGTAAGATGTCTTCACGGATTCTGTAATAGAAAGTGCTTGAAAAAATTTGTGTCTTTCACCCCAAAATTTCTCTAGCCAGCCAGCTAAACAACAGTAAGCAACACAAGAGAAATGCCAGACTAAGTTAGTAAAGCAACACGCGAAGTTTGAATCATTCACAGGATCCACAAAGGGCCAAAAATATTTACAAACCCTACAGATCTTGAATAACAAAATTATACCTGATGTGATACAAAAGCAGAGAGCAAGCAATTTTTTTTTGAAGCAACTTTTCAATATCTGAAGGGCCTACAAGGGAGATGGAGAGGGACTCTTTGTTAGGAACTGCAATGATAGGACAAGGGGTAATGGGTTCAGACTGAAGGAGGGGAAATTTAGGTTAGATATTAAAGTTCTTTACTGTAAGGGTAGTGAGACACTGGCACAGGTCGCCCAAGGACATGGTGGCTGCCCCAACTCTGGTGGTGTTCAAGGCCAGGCTGGATGAGCCTTGAGCAACCTGATCTTGTGAGGAGGTGTCCCTGCCCATGGCAGGGGGTTGGGACTAGATGATCTGTAAGGTCCATTCCAACCCCTAAATTCAGTGATTCTTTGCCTAGAGGAGGCTACCGAGGCACACCTCAAAACTTCACAGATAAAAGGATGTTTAATCAGCGTTCTCCTCTGACTAGTGAGGTATGGTTTTCATAACTTTACTGTTCAGTACTCAAGCTGAACATCTAGACAATGAGTGAGAAATGGCCTGTATGAAAAGAGTTAGTAGTTATATAAATTAATGATACATAACGACTACATAGTAAAAAAAGAGTGCCTTTTGGAGTGGTGCCATAAAAGAGAAGAAAGATTTTGCAGAAAATAAAAGTCTAACAAAATATCATAGTTTGATACTTGAAGTGCAAGTAAAGAATCCCCCATAAAGCCACAAAATACCACTATTCTCATTTGGAAAGGAAAGCAACGTTCATCTTCATTCCAGTTCAGGTGCAAAATTGCCTGCTAACATAACACTTTTTCCTTCAGAACACATTCTTGCACAAATTCCAGCTGTGAAGGCGCAATCAGACTTTTAGAGGGGCACAGGGATAAGGAATGTCTCCCCTTGCACATGTGCTTTCCAGATTCATCTGTGTAACTGGCTTCTGCCTAATCCTCAGCATGAGAACACTCTATGTCAAGGCTATCTTGTGGTTAAGAAAATGTAACCTGTTATGCTCCATTACCTAAACGGGGTTGAAAGTGGTTTGCTGACCCACACCCCCACCATCATATATTAGAAGTCAAATTGGTTCTTCAAACAATATTCTCATACCTGCAATATAGCAAGCTGCTGTCCAGCCCATGCCAAGTCGAGTTACTACACAGGATAGCCAGTATTAAATCCACAACAAAATGATTCCCAGCAATGCAGTGCTGCATTATAAAACCTCCTTCACTTACATGTGCTTAGTCTTACTGATAGAGCAGCAGCCTTTCATCTTGAATGGACTCAACTTATTTATCCATATTGATGGCTTGTTTGATGTTGAGATATGAAAGTTTCAAGAAAAAGGCACATTATTACTGACAGACATGCCGTATCAATAACTCCATCTTCATTCTCAGATGTTCCTTATTTGAAACAACCAGATGGCAACAAAATGTCCTGTGTTGCCAGACCTACACATTCTCACCACGAGCAAGTCAAGACATAAAAGGAGTGGCAATCATCAGGCTTTTAATCCTTAGAAAGTACTCAGTGACAAAGACCTAAAGCACAAATGGACTGCTTTCTTTGCCCACCTATTCCAACATGTGTCAGACACTTTTACCCCAATATGTGTGTGCCAAACTGCACTGGGAAAGCAAAAATATAAACAGGTTGAAAATGAGAATAAGTTTACCTAAGATGAGCCTACTGCTGCATATGAAATTCTTTAAGTGGGTGCAATGTCCAGCTATGAAAGTATCCAAACTGCTAACTGCTGAAGTCCAGAAGGGTACACCAAGGGAAACATTCTGTACATATTCTGTTATTCTCCCTCTGTAGCCATCTGCCATTGATCACATTTGAGACAGGGCACAGGACCTGAGGAATTTTCCATTTGACTCAAATGCTGTACTTAGATTTTTAATACTAAAATCTCAGATCATAAAAAGTAAATATAATGGCTTGATACCAGCCATTATAAGACTTTTTTTTCTAATGGTTTAGTTTCAATCACCTGCAGTTTTGCATAGGCAGCCCAGAGAAATCGAGTCAATATACCTGTATGCACATAACATGATTTATTGTCTTCTCACTGGAGACATCAAGTGTAACCTTAGGTTGATGCTTTATCGATTCAATATCTATCATGTAAATGATATAAAATTGGTTTCCTGCTTTTAAGACCAATAGTCCACAAATGTACAAACTTCCTTCCCAGCACCTGCACTGTGTATTCAATGACAACAACTAGGGTCAGGTAATTTTAACTTTGAAATCAAAATCCTGACCAAAGCATGCAGAAATTATTAATTTGGGCATAAGAAATTCACCCATTTGAAGAAACTTAGGGAAAAATGGACTAAAGTCAAGCCTACTCTTCACAACTCAGTTATCAGTGTGAATATGGCACATGACACATACCTAATGCATTTACAAAATATTTCTCATTTTTCTAGTTACTCGCATCAAAATATTTCAACAGTTAAAGAAACCCAGGCAGAACAAGAATGATCTATGCACATCAGGCATTTTGAAGGTAGCAAAGTCATTGCAGAGATGAATGAAATAACTTATCAAAACTACAGTAGTAGCACATAGAGGAATAAAACCTGCCTTCAAGAAGCCATAAATCCACTACCGATTCCTGTCTTCTCATCCTTCTTTACGTTTATTTGGCTCAAAGGGAGAAAAAAATTAAAACCTAATTTTTCAGAAGGACTAGTGTCAATACCAGCAGAAAAAGATAGGGTAATTTATAGAGTTAAAAGAAAATGTAAACTAGGTCACTTGTGGTATAAACTAAGCAAATGCTACTATGCACAAAAAGTAGAACACAGAATTTGAAAAAAAATAAAGAAAGTACAATTCACCTTTTAAAGCATTGGTTTAAAAACAAACTATGGGGGAAGAAAACACAGTCTTGCATTCTTAAATGTTACCACTGATAAGACCTCAAACGAGTCATCTGTGGTCATGAACAAGCACCCACACTTCAGCCCTGCTGGTATTCTTATTCCTTCTGAGGTGCAGGTAGGAAATAATGCAAAGAAGAAAAAAAAAAAGCCTGAACTACATTGTAGGAAGAATAAACACAGTAGGTAAAGAATCTGTACACTCTGTGCAAAAAAACCACAGTCACTAGTTAGCTGATAAAACACATTTTTCTTCTTGCTCTAAAAGCACAAAGAACTTCTGCATGGAAGCACTGCAAAAACATGGCAATAAATACTAGAGAAATCTACAGGCTATGCCCCAACTGTTCTCAAGCACAGTAAAAAAAAAAAAATATTTACTGTTCTTCTCCCCCGTGTGAGTCTGCGCAAGTAAACGAGCACCGAGATCCAGTTAAGTAGATATTTAACTGTGTGTGATAGGAGCCTATCTTTGTCTGGGTATTTCCAGACATCTCAATTGTGCAGCGTGTAAAATATTCCACTGTATGACCAGTTATGGCAAAAGGAATTACATGGAAAACTGCTCTTTCACCAGGATAAGGGAAGGAGCAGGGAAGATGAATTCTCCATGTACCTATAGATAAGGGAATCTACCAGGCAGAAGTGGAAGAGAAATCTAATTGCTGGGGCAAGCTTAGCCCCCGTGCACAGGGACCAGCTCAGTAGATAGGAAACTGCTTTACTACATGTTGAAGAGGAGATCCACCAGTTCTCTCAGAAAATCACTGCTAGAGCAACAGATTTTCTAAGTTAATGCCCAAGGACTATATAAAAAGCAAGTGACTATCACATTTAGATTAAATGAGAAGGTGCACGTAACAGACTTTCAGTCAAAAGCATGACTTAGTAAAATTACAACAAAACTCGAAAGCAATTACATTAAAGAAAAAAAAAAAAAACAACCCAAACCACATTTTTCAGTCTCTTTAGTACCATACAACTAACAGGAAAACAAGAATGCTACTTGTACTTCTTTAGCCTCTGCAATAAAAATACATTTAGCTGCTTTACAAACATTTACTATCAAAACATTCACTGAAATTAAAATTATCAATTAACTGTAGGAAAACAAGTAGTTCAAGTAACTATATAATTCCGCAAAAATGGAAAAAAAGCAAAGCCTGAAATGCTCTGAACTTTCAGTCCTCATTAAGACCCAATTTGCAAGCTTGGAGTAAGTTGTTCACTGCAACTACACAGCCTATACCAAGGACTCAGGGTCTGGCAAAACTAGGCTATCCAAAAGAGACTATCCTCAATTTACAATTACAGAAACAAAATACATCAATACTAAACGATCTCATCTCATAAGATGCTGAATTCCCAGTGACTCCTAAATAAACTGCTAAGGGAATTCAGCTGTCTTTACAAACCAGACCTAAGAGGTCACTTGAGGTCACAACTTCATTTCCTGACAGAAGCAAGAGTAAAAACTCTGGAAATCCTGGTTTCCAATCCTATACTCAGCTTGTACACAGGCTTATCTCAGCTTAGATTTTACAACATAGGCAAATACATTTATCACATGGAAGAACAAAAAAGCAAGTTCAGTGTTCAGACAAACTGTATTGAGCTGATAACAAATAAATCAATTTTGAGGTTTTTAGCTCCTTTATCAATAGCACTCCTACAGATCGAGAATTTTCTAACAAGAAGCTTTGACTGCTGACTATACAATTTCAACTGTTTGTTGCCTTTTTTAAGAGCATACCAGATTATGCTTACTGGTATAAAACCAGCATAAATTCACTTCCTCTCGATTTACACTGCTATAGCTAAAATCTGTTTCTAAAGTCAATAAAACAGGTTTAATGAAAAATAAAATTTAAAAGTTACAATAAAAAGAAATGATTTTCCCATAAAAATGTGGTGATACATGTCAAAGCAGTACAACTGAGACTACACACAGAAGTATTATTCTGAAATCAGAAGAACTAACGAGAATAATATTCTATTAAAGGCAAGGTAGTGTTTCAAAATTTATCCCTGCTGTGAAGCTAGATATCTCAGTTACTTTTTCCTGGAAACTTCTTTTTGTTGTCCCAGATCACTGACAACATGTCTAGCTGTCACAATCTTCAGTACCCTGTGCAGTCTCCCCTGTTACCTCTCCCCATGCATTCTCCTCTCTGTGGTCCAGGAGCTCCATCTACAATCCTGACAGTTTGGCCCTTCTGTCCTTACCTGAGCTATATTGTAGGTGTCCCTGTCTTGAGCCCCATCCTCTAGATGGTCCTCAGACCTCTGCTGAAGCCTCACCTCCAGTGCCACCTCCAACCCCACAACCTGCTACTCCCTCCTGCCTTTTCTAGGACTGTTCAGGCAACTCATTATCACCACCCTGCTCAGGAGATGCAAAACAGCTGAGCCTTGTTTGGTGCCCTTGGCTTCAGGCTCACCCTCCCTGCTCCTGCTGAGCCCTGGCAGTAGCACTGTACATGTTCCAAACATTAACATAATACACCACCAATGTTGCTCTTTCTCAGCAAAAACCCTGTATGGAGTTTAGCATTCTTTTCTGCCTGTTGTATTCTTTCACTGTTTTTCATGAATTCCCAGTTCTTCTAGGAGTCAGATTCCTGATTTAATTCATTCTATCATCACAACATGAAATAAAAACACATCTTCATTTCCATCCACACTGAGACCAATTCAGATTTATTAAGGCTTCCTTGATATTCAGTGATGTCTTATAAGCACTAAATCATCATGAAAGCTACATAAGCAAGAGGCCACAATCCTAAAAAAAAGAAAACAAAACCCAATCAAACAAGAAGCCTTCTGAGAAGAATACATCTCCTACACAGCACAAAGCTTTCTAGAGTTCCCCATGATGAGCACTGCACATCTACTGCTCCTCCTTTCCTCTTTGGGTGATCAATCACATCCAACAACAAGATGAAATGGAAACACGTTCTGATCTCTAGGCTTATGGGATAGCTTGAAAACCTGCAGAGCTGTTCTTTAATACAAAAGCAAAACAACAGCAGTGAGAATGAGCTTCAGCTCTGTGAGCTTTTAAGAGCCTTCATTCTTCAAGTACCAGCCTTAACTTGTCCTTGGACTCCTCATATGCTTCGTAACCAGCAAAGGACAGGGACTATCACTACATTTAAAGACCAAACCCATGCCAGATGTGTGTTTGGATATTCACTATTCAGCAGCATATTAAGAAATTAAGTTCTGGAGTGCTTTCTTTGATTCTCTCAGGAAAAGTGCCATGCATCATTATTTCTTCTTTTCACACCAAAGATTTTAATAAGCAATTTTGCAATTTTGTTTATAAAGAATATATGAAATACAAGGACTAATTGTTCATTGTCTCACAGGGTAATTGTCACCAAAGGAATCTGAGAGACTCTTGTATTTGTAGAGAGTTTATTATACAGACAAATTGGAAGTTAAAAAAGCAAAAAGAACCACAATAGAGGAGTATGTTTGTGTTTTCAGAACTTGGGCACAGACAGTGGATAGCTACACCTGTCAATCTCATGACATCTGGGGGAACTTTACGCCTTGTAAACCAGGCTGAACTTGTTCTGAAAAAAAATGTGGGCAAAGTTGATCACCTACTTCATGTCTCACATCCCTAAGCCTACTTAGCTGAGACTGAATAACTTTGCATAGCCTATGTGCCTGTTCCTGGCCTGATTCCTCTGGCAGCACAGCACGAGCAGTTTGCTGGGGGTTTTGCTTATCTCCATTACCATAAGAATATTTGAAGGGTAACACAGCAAACGACAGACAGAGGACATCCAGAGACACCAATTCCAGCATACACAGCACTCACTTTTGTAGAATTTCAGATGCTCCAATGACCTTCTGATAAATCAGTAACACAAGGGCATTACTGTTGAAGAGTACTTACTATAATACTTACTTCCTGCCAGTGTAAAAATCTGTATTTAACTTCCCTGTGAGGTGGCTTGAAGTATTGGACATATTTTACTTTTTTTTGTACTTAAGAGCACAATCCTTCAAACCTTCACTGCAAGGAAGTGAAAATAGTTCCTGCTGTATCTCAGAAGCTATTTTAAAGGATGTTTTCATCACACCAGAATCAGTTGCAAGTGCTCAAAAGCTTTCTAAGCACAACACTTCTTGAAAATTGCGAATAGATTTTGTGCTTTATGGTGTAATTAACACAGGATGCAAAATTGCTAAAATATCAGAAAGAGGGAGTCAGATATATTTTAAGTACTTCAGGAGGCAGTGCAGCAGAGCTGTTGATCCATCAAAAGATCAAACTGACGCTGAAAGCATCCTCTAGTTTACACAATTGTAAATCGAAGGCACAAGCCATACAACAAACGCAATCTAGTTAGTAGGTAATGACTCTGATTTGGAGTGAAAGGGCATTGAGAATTCTGCACTAGATAAAAGTGAGAGCTCTTGGAAAATGTACCTAGAAAGAAACAAAAAGAGGAAATTTGATATTTTGCAGCCTTAGTTCCAAGCTGATCTGTCATAATTAAACTCAGACTGAAAATAGGATATTTTTACAGATATACCAAACAGAAACCTTGTCTTTGCTTCATTTTCCTCACATGGAATAATAAGAAGAAAGCTATTTAAAGAGAGTCTGGAGTTTAATGAATGGCAAAAAGAGGGGGTTGGTCAAATTTTAATCTGTTTGACCATGAAAACTGTATTGAATCTGATAATGTTCATAGAAGGTCTACAGAGGGACTTGCATCCTGTATGAATTATACCCAAGGCTCTTAAATTCATTTGAATGAATTAATTCCTAACCTAAATCACAGAAAAGTAATATACTGTTATTATATTTTCCAATGTATCCTGTAGCACAATGCACAAACAGAAGACTAATGCATTTATATCATGTAGATTCATTAAAAATGAAATCACCTCCTAAGTCTGTGTGTGTTGATTTTTGAGTCGCAAACATTCATATTTCCCATGTGTAAGAAGGGAATAATTTTATACTTAGGTGTATTCAAGGCTTTGAACTTGATATACATGTAATATTAGAGAAGGAAAATAAAAGTATAATGAAAGATTCTCTATTTCATGTGTTAGAAAACAATATGTTTTCCTCATTAAAGCCTCAGATATAAATTCTATAAACCATGAAATTACCTTTGAGCCCTTACTGAAATAACCAGTTCACAAGTAAATGATCCATGCAGGAAGAAAAGCAAAGATTAAAATAATAAGAGAAAGTTATATTTTTATATCAGCATTCAAAAAATAGAAAAGAAAAAAAACTAAGAACAACTTCTAGTATAGACTTACACAACTGAGATTCTACTCAAACAGTTTGATGATTTCATTCAGCCACACTCTGAGAGAGACATTAGTCATATGTTCCAAGATTATGAGGAATTAACTCTCACAAGACAATGAGACTAATTTGGTCAAGGGAAACGTTTGCACAGCTTTTGTTGTATTAGAGTTCCACCAACAGCCATGTTTTCATCCAAATCAGTACCGAAACAATTAAACATTGCTGTTTGAGTCAACTGTTCTTTCTGCCCCTTGTGCCTCCTCACTGGTTGCCCATTTCAGTTCAGCAAGAGTGTCTCAGTTTTTGCTTTGAAGAGCAAAAAGTTAAGAAGACAGTAACAAGGTTAACTTCCCTGAAGACTGTCAGGCCAATTTTCCAAAATGTATCTAGCTCAGAAGCACTAAATGCCATTAAAATTGATTCTACCAAAACAAAGTCAGATTTGGTTAATTGGGAAAGAGACAGCTGGATGGGATTTGGTAGCCGCCATCACAGCTCACCAACAACAACCCCTCAAAACTGCTTATTATTCCCAGGGATGTCACTCCACAGGAATTTTTCTCCATTTGTATCACAGTCAACACCAGTCCTACTTTAGTTTTCTCATTCTCACCCCAATGCAAGGCCTGGATTTTCCTGACAAGCCTCTCACATCAACAAAGCAGCCACAATCCAGTTCTTTTTCAGGTGGCTTTTGGCAGCATTTCACTCCTTTGGGCACTTTGTGGCAGTTGGGTACTGTTTTGCTGGGCTTGGTTTGCTTCCAGGTATGCAGCCCCCAGCACATTCTGCCCAGTGTGAGCAGTACCTGCATTCCCAATGCAAACACATCTTGCTGTCAAACTACAGGGAATGGAGACAAGTCCAGATCTGAGGAGGACTTAGTTAACCTATAGAAAAAGGAGAACAACTCACAATTTATTCCATATGCTATACTGCAGTTAAATAGGTGTTCAGTGGTTTTCTTTCTTTTTTTCTTACAGTATATTTCAAAGCATTTTACCAGGCCCATGAGCAAAAACAGATTAATTTTAGAGATATGGAAACTCAGGAACAGGAAGATGAAATTACTGCATTAACTTAATTTGGTTTTCAAGGGACAAACTGCAGGCACTCTGGAGGACAGAAACATAAACAAGAACCCAAGCCCTAAATACTTCTGAATCTAATTTTTTTTTAAATACAGGCAAAAGATAAGAAAATGTTTAGCATATGAACATATAAACATAGAGACCTCTTTGCAATACGAAACGGAAAGAGGGAGGGGAAGTACTGAGGTGGAAAAACATGACAAGAGAAGGAGTGGAGAATGAAGAGGTTGGAGCTCACCACCAGCTGGCACCAGGGACAAAATCCTGAAAGCAACAGGAAAGTAGGCTGATCGCATCATCAGTGACAGAGCTGGTTCTGCTTCTTGATTCTTGCTGTGCCAGCTTCAGCCTCTGGCTGACCCCTCCATTCAGCTACTTTTCCCCAAAAAACATGTGCTTGGGAAAGGCTACGCTGCAGGTCCCCTGGGAGCCTCTCATGCGCAGCTTTGAGTCCATGGAGCATTATAGAAAAGCAGTCATTATGCCTCACTCAATTAAAGCAAGGGGCTGCAAGCATAATTGCCTCTATTTTTTAGAGCTGCAGGGTATCATCCACACAAAACAATGGTGATTCTTCAGGTAATCGAGTGCCAAAGCTTTTAAGCCAAACACAGCAGTATTTACCTCCCTTACATTAACAACAACTAAGAACTCTGGAGCAAGATTAGATTTGGACTTCTGCTTGGAAGTTTAAGGAAAAACCAAACCAAACAAACCCCAAAACTAAACAAAAATAAATAATTGTGCACTCAAAATCCATCAGACTGCTCCTAAACTCTGAGAATTCAACATCTAACCTCTATATTCACCATGTACTCAGCCTCTTGCCATTCCCTCAAAGTGCAGTAGCAAATATAATTAACATGGTTTGGACTTGAAACATAAGAAGTGGAGAAGCTTGTAACTCTTCATTTAATTTGGAAGTCTTTGATAGAAAGCCAAACTAGTATTCTTGAAAATTTACTCAATAAAAATAATACTGCCTCCTGTTTCTTTTTAGCAATACTGAAAGTTTAGACACCTAATGACAGGACAGTAAATTTTAAGACTGAATGACAAATGTCTAAAAACAAACACCTATATGTTGAACACAGTAGCAAACTCTGAAACAGATTGGTGTTACTAGATGGTGCCTTTTAAATTTTGCACAGACACTTCCAATAAAACCAGCTACAAGCTAGCTCCAGTCATAACGACAGAAATTTAAGTTAGCACATATTAGCAGCCTGCAGTGGGCAAATGTTCAAACACATTACGGTTTTAATATAATTATAATTGTTGAACATGTTCAACCAATTAACCACAAATATTCTGTTTATCTGAGATGCTGCCAAAAATTGTGAGCTGCAGTCAAAATAACATGATACTGTAGTCCTTCTGCAAAGAATAGCACTAAATCAAAAGCAAAAACATATGGAAAAAGCCAAAGCAAATATCTTATCTGATCTTTTATAAATCGTCAAATGCCATATTTTAAAAATTTTACTTGTACAGATATAAACTGCCACATATATTTATTTGATAAATTCACATTTTAAAAGTTCATGTCACCTACTGAAAACAAGGGCTTTGGACTAACTTTCAGTGCACATTTCTTTTTTGTCCAGCCCTCAGACACCAAAATTCCAAAAAGCATAAACAAAATGCAGATAACTGGGAAACACCAGTTTAAAGTTGCCATGCCTTTAGGGTTAAGAACAAAATTATTTGGTTGCCTGCTTTTCTGCCTCAACTGCACAAATACAACACTATTTTAAACAACCAGATGAGTTCCATTGTACGAGGAAAAAAATAAACCACTACAATTTGTCTTTAAGAAAGAATTATTAAAAACCCCTGCTGTAAAACTCCTATTTAGACAATTTGCACTGCTGCAAAAGCACTTTTTTTCAACGGTGTCCCCTAAATAATTAAGCTGTTCCTTTTACCATACTTCCTATATTACAGAAGTCATTTTCCTACAATAAATCAATAACTCATTCCTTATGTCAGTCATTTTTCTCCATTTAACTGAATGGACTTAAGTCCAACACTGAAAGTTAGATTACCTTTGAATTATGTGTGTGATTTAAAATTCAAAGTACTACACTAAGGAGCCTTTTAGAGTGACCACTCTACAGCTTCTTCATACTGACAACCCCTTACAGACCTTCCCCACAGGTTTAAGCAGAACAGTGACTCAGAAACAGTTATAAATGTGAGCATGGACAGGAAATGGCCATCATAGATCGGATCCAACACTTTCCTTTACTTACAGAATGAAAAAACAAGCAACATGCAACAATTCCAATAATATTCCCAACACCTCCCTTCCTTCTGATTAAGTCATATTTGCATCTGATGGAATAATTTAATCATACAGTTCAAGCCACTTCCAGTGACCTTTTGCAGACACTATCAATTAAAAATTTAGTCCCACCATTAAAATATTTGAAAACTCCGCTTATTTCTTAAATAATTCAATGAAAACTAAGGACAAAGAAAATTAAAAACTAAAATACTGATTTCTCCATATTTTAATGAGCATATAATAGACTATCTTAACATCTGCATGTAGTTTAGTCACAGGTTAAGGGAAACACTGGTAAATTTTACATTAATTTATAGCAGAAAATGTGCTCTTATTAGAAATAAATCACTGACAAGAGAATAACTGATATAGACAAGAAAAAAAGATAATACATGGAAAATGTCCTAATAAAAATGTTCAGACTTTGTGCAAATTGTAAAAAATCTGATAATATTAAGGAAAACAAATTTCTAGAGGCAATTTTCAGGCAGCACAGGCCTGGGAAGCTTGTATCAATTAATTAACTGTCCTGCCTCAGTAGAATAAAACCATTTAATCCATCCTTCTATACTAAAGGCATGGATTTGTTCACATTGCTTTGTCATCTGTTAGCTGTCTATGATTCTAAAGCACAACTTGTTGTGACATTTGTATTCTGCAGAAGTAATAACCATCATTTCACTACCTCAGCTATGCTTCATTTTAAGATTTTCTTTAAAAAAAACAACTTCATAGGCTGCTTTCCTACCTCTGATGTTTAACAGCAGTAACTAACACAGCTGGACAGTCCCTCTGGTCATGCACTGCCTTGAGTAGTCAAAGGGGAAAATTTTTGGTTTGAAAATACTTTAATTTTTTTTAAGCTTTTCTTTTTACTGAGCTTTATTTTATTATTATGTTTGAGTTCCCACTCCATCCCGTGAAAATAGCAATATAGAGAAGCCCTTTGTGCCAAGATCTCTGATTTGGGGATATGTACAGAATCAGGATTAGTTTTTCACATAGCACACGCTTACAATCAGTCACTGATTTCTGAGATGATAGAACTGCAAAAACTGCAAAAATGGGTCTTTTTAAATGCAAGTATTCTCATCTTTCAGCCTTAGCATCATCCCACCAGACTCTGAACCTCAGCATTACCTGAAGCAATTAGAAGGAACCAAAGTGGCAAAGTATTGCTAGGTAATGCTTTATCTTCAGCATTCTGGAAGCTCAGCAAGACTTCCACTCAAAGCTGCTCTCCACTCCATTTCGGCTCAGCACCCCGAATCTGTTCTTTACCAGCTGCTGATGTTCCTTGTATTAAACTGAGAATTTGTGAGAAAAGCAAAACTTCCCACTGTGTGTCAGCTTTGCATGAGAGCACTTGATCCTAAGTTGTGATACTCTTCAGATGCATTCTTGCAAATATTTTTCATTTCAGGTAAACATAGGGGGGTTGATAATTCAGCACTAATTACAATTATTACAACAATTACCTACTTAGAAGCAAAATGAATACATTGTAGAGTTTTGCTTATATATCATGATTTACAGTAATGTTTTACTGAAGGGACCACATATTTTCCGATTTTTTCCAGCAAACTGTTTAAGTTTGATTACTTTACATAAGGAAGTATATAAAGGAAAACAGCATGACAAGTTAGAATGCATCAGTTAGTTTTAGATCTATTTTTGGCAGGGATATCCTTGATACAAAACCTAAGCACCTGTTCTGCTACCTTAAATCAACTAACTTACGAAAAACTAAGATTAAACAAAATTTTAACCATTATTGGCTGAATTATACACAAGTTAGAGGGTCCATTCTTTATACAGCAGGACTGTAATTCTTCTGCATGTAGAGTTTTCACGAGATCAAAATATTATTTAGCTTTAAATCAAAAGATCTGTTATTTTAGTAAGGTCTAACAATACTCGAAAGTAAAATTCCTCATCTGGGGCTGTAATATTTGCTGAAAAAAACCTACTTCAAAACATTAATCAAATTTTTCGCCTACTGGGCAGCCATATGGTAAAGCAGCATGTGAATCTCACAAACTTGCTGATCTTCTGTAACTGGGTGCTATTAATTACGCTTGCTGCATCCATCTCTTAGATTTTCGCTTTGTGAAAAAAGTATTTATTGCAACAGCTTTTACAAAACAAGGGAATGAAAATCACAATTGATTAATGAGCTGAATGGAAATATTTCCGTTAGCAGGTTTTTAAAATGAGTAAGGATTAATATCATGGGTGAAAATGAACCCTACTCCTGTGTCCCCCCCCCCCACTTTTTGTTTGGCAGAGGGAGGGGGCTGCATGAGCAGGGAGAGGTTCAAATATGCATTATTCACTGAGTTGGCTTTAGGTGATAATAGGGTTTAAATTAAATAGTTCAATGCTATACATGCTGAGGAGTTCATGTATTTTAGTACTAAACTCCTTACTATGAAATTGAATTGTTACACAACCGCAAATCGTATTTGGTTTGGATTTTGGGTTTGGTTTTGTTTTTCAAATAGAGCTACGAGTTTTCCTGAAATCCAGTTCAGAATGATAGTCTCCATTTTGGCTTTAATTCCTCAGGCCACAGCACTGAGGCTGTTTTGGGATCTCAGCCATAAATCTAGTTAATCATAAATTATAGCTAGAATATAATCCTTGACTCTACAGCCTCACATGCCAGGGAAACGGACTCTCAGGAATTACTGAAAGAAGATTGTAGAGGTTGGCCAGAAAAGCCAGTAAATAAGTTCAAATTGTGTTAGTTCACCTACAAAAATCCCAGCCTGGGGAAAGGCGGCGCGATACAATTAGCCACTGTACACGTCCGGAGCAGCAGAAGTCATGGCACACCTGTGAAGATTTGCCATATCATATCTTCAAGTTAGAAAGAATGGTTTTTCTTGCTCTAATCTTCACATTAGTCTCCTCTACAAAACTAGCTTATTTCAACATTTGGCAGAGTGTGTGAACTTCATTCTAGGTACCAAGGGCAGCAGTTAGAAGAAAAAGGTGAGCATTAGTTCTTGAGAGGATCAACAATGTTATCAAAAGCATAAAAACCAGACTCAGTCCTTGTTTTCACCCAGTTAAAAGAATGAGACAGACTGAAAACACAAACCAGCTCTAGCTCAAAATATTCTGCATATGTGAGAAATCTCCTCAGACTCGAGAAAAAGAACAACCGGAAAGTGAAATACCAAGAAAATTCAAATAATTTTAAGAAATTACGATGATGATGATGCGTAGCAGCCCCTCAAATAACTGTGCTGGCAGTTTACTGCAGTTAGAAGAAAGGGAAAAGAGTGTCTTGAATATAAAAGTAGGACCAAATAGAGTTATGATTTATTCAAAATTACCAACTCAAATACAGCAACTTCATGTGGAAGAAGACAAAGAAACCTTTGCAATAAGACAGACTGCTGAATGATTTAAAACCTTACATATTTCACAGACTCTCAAAACACAATACTCAGATATGCAAAGGAGTCACTTCTGAACTGCCAAGTCACCTTCTTGAAACACAGTGTAAATTCCCTTGCCTCCCTGAAGTCTTTATGCTTCTTAGCTTACAGAAATTTAAGCAGGTAATGATCAAAATGGCAAAATATTTAATTATCAGTTACTTCAAAATACATGGCCACCCACTGGATGAGACTTCATTCAGCCTAATGTATATATCTGTATGCACAAGGAAAGAACAGGAGGGGGGAAAAAAAGTAACCTCAAGTGCTAAACCAGCAAGAGAAGTTTTGCATTAAGAACAAACTATAAATAGAAGGAAACTATGGTTTTTAATAATGGGATAAACAAACCTATACTACTCTTCTTGCTATAGAATAGAGATTACAGAAATAAAGGCAGTTTCTAAGTTTGATTACTCCTTTTTTTCCTTGTCATCCCAGCTCTAATACAAATGACTGCCTTTATAAGCAATGTACAAAAATATGAATTCCTGTGATTTAAAAGCTTGTAAGCTCTACACCTTTAGAATGAAAAAGCATTTTTTAAATTAATATAAAATCCTTTAATCAGTTTTTAATTAGTGACCCAAAATGTATGCCATAACTTCTCATCACCTCATGGGCGATCTCCAAACCTCTCCCACATACATTGACTGTCTGCTTAAAAGTTTAAAGAGCTAACAAAATGTTTTAACGAGATACAAATCTCAGAGATCATTAATCAATATGTTCAATGTTATTTGTGATAATTCATCATGACATGATATTAATGGGTTACTGTACCCTTCAGAGGTGAGATTAATGCAAATGAGCAGCCACAATTAACTTTACTGCTCCCAACTCACAGGAATGGACAGATGATTATAAATGACAACTATATGTCAATTACAATATCCAATAAAGTGAAGCTTAGAGGGCAATCTATCTACTTTTATAGTTCTTGCTTGACATAGCTGAATTTAGCTCAACCCACTGTTGTCACAGGGTAACCACTGCTTTGAAGGAGGGGTCAAATTTTTAATCTTCTGTTTCTTCAGAAGGAATTCAAATTGTGCATCTAAATGCATTGTCTGAAGGAACACTGCAGGAAACTGAGAACAGATGTTGCTTTCTTCATCAGCTGAAGGAAATTGTATCTGTTCTCAAATTGCAACAGCAAGGCCACAAAGAAAATAATCTGTCCTGCTGTGCAATATATTTATTCAATTAAAAAAGGACCCAATATATTAATACAGCGCTGGGAAGGAATTTACATTTGGCAAATTGCTTTGTCACACATAGGATGCTAAGTCCTCTCAGGTTAAAGATGCTGAGTGAGGTGTCAACTGGTATGTGCAGCTTTGTATACAAACAGATATTGTATGATCACCTCTTGAGCACGAATGCTTCTGCACCGAAGAGATAAGACTTCACAGGAAAAAAGCAAAAATTTCTAGTGGCAACAAAAGAGCTAGAAACAAAGAAAACAGCTGGGCAGGCTGAGGAAATTCTGAAAACACGACAGGTACAAAATTATATGATACCTCAGTAAATGATATATTTACAAAAGATGTGGAAATCAGCTCTGATAACATGCTCAGACTCTTGGCTTGCTGGCCTCCACCAGGAAAAATAAAAAGCTTCAGTGATGATAAAAAGAGAAACATTAGCCAAAAGATTGTAGGAAGCCATAGAGAGAAACACTTTAAAACAGATATTTCCTGTAATTTCACAAATTTTTCTTCGTAGAGTCTTTCCTACATCTTGTGGCCAATTAGCCATCACAACGCACTGGGACAACTCCTCTGCACAGGGGTCAGAGATCTGCCCTGTGGTTAAGGATGGGCCCCAGTGCAATAACAAATACTATTGCTATGTTTTACATGTACTCATTAAGCTTATTCAATGGGCCAGCAGAAGCTATAGCTTTAGCTCTTCCACACATCCATAAACTTCAGACTGTATTCAGTTTCTGTAAATCAGGTCCTTAGGATTTCCAGAATAAGTTACACCTGCAGGGTGTTTTGGGATAAATCAAGAGTGCTTGAGACCACGGTGAAACAACTAATGCCAGTTCTGCAAGGCACCCACTGAGCACCAAATTTTCTTTGAGAAAAATAAGTTAGAGGAACCTTCTTGCTTTCAATTTCACTTCCTCAGCATAAAGCATTTGCAATTCACTTTAGCTATAGTTAAAAGAAAAATACTGAAAAGCTATTTGTGATTTTTTTTTAATGATATTCTCTTTCCATATATACCCATCTGAAAATCAGTGTCAGCTTTTGTGTGCTGTAAGTTTACTGTAAGTAGCACCCAATTCTACAATGTAAGTCACACACAGACACTGCAGCCTATGGAGAGCCCCTGGAATCAGGGAAGAAGAGAATGGAGGGGCAGGGTATGAAGTACCTCTCCAGGTGCATCCCCAGCTCCACGTGAAAAGTATTCAATAAAAGTTGATGGGGGTTTTGGCTAAGCAATCCCAGCTCCACGTGAAAAGTATTCAGTCAAAGTTGATGGGGGTTTTGGCTAAGCAATATTTTAAACACTATTCAGCCAGTGATATTAGCATAACAGTAAATTTTCATCATGCAAGTCATAAGATCATGAAACTATGTTTACATCTTAATACCTTGCTGAAGGACAGCAGGAGAGTTCCTGGTTTTCTTTAAAGCAATGTTTTCCAAAGGAACTCTCTCCCTCACCTCATTTTGTATAATCTAATCATCAGGAAAAATGGTTTTCAACTGAATAAAACCGCTGACACCATTATCATCATTTTCCACATGAGGAAATAGAAGAAATTCTTTACTGCTTCCAATATGGATGATAATACACATTTTTGTGACAATATTTTGTCGATGTCCTGACACAAAAGCACATCCTGAAAAAAAACTGCATTTGATAAGAAACAGCTGCCATGCTGACGTCTAAAAAAACTGAAGTCTATAACTATCCCTTAAAATAATTTTATGATAGATAATTAGCGGCAGAGCTAATATTTTAACTAAAAGCAGTATGCCCTATACATCCTTAAGAATCCCAAATTCACCAGCAGAAATAAGATTTACTCTGTAACAATAACACATCACTTCGAGCACAGCCAAATACTAGATAAAATCATAATCTAGACTATGTATGTGCAACAGAGGAATTTCCTTTTGGATTTTTGGGGGGTTTAACTAATTAATCAAAAAATTTGAGTTGGTTAAATAAAACCTCTTCCAACGCCTCCTATTTAATTGCAGTTTGGCACCAACAAATATATATCAAAATTATAGTAGCTCCCTTGACAGGAAGCTCCTTGCTTCCACACACAGTTATGGCTCTCTGCAGAGTAACCAAGAACTGCTGACAACCTTGAACACTGCTACAACAATATTACTATACTTGGCAGAGAAGTACCCTTGCGGCAAGAGAAAAGCTGTAATTTTGACTGTCACTTCACATTACACTAGATATTATTTCACTGTATACACATACACACTCACAAAACTCTTAATAGACTACAGTTTTCTCACTGCCCAGCTCCTCTATTATAAATGACAATGTAATACTGTTGACCTACTGGTAGGATCACTAATAAACCTAACATTTAACATCACTGAAAATTTTCTTTTAAAATACAGCCATCATAAATTGTCCTGTCCTAGTCATCTCAAACTACTGAAGTAGCTTAAAGTAACTTCATCTGGTTTATTATTAATTTTGAAAGAAATAAAATATTTGCAAACAAAGAGGAATTACAATTCAGTTTGATTTTTAGATGTTTTTCAATACTTGAGTAGTTGCTGTATTGTAAAAATTAATACCTTCAGCCACAAGTTGCTTTGGGAAGAAAGTGATTAGTGCACTCAAAAAAAAAAACCTCAACAAAATCATCTGTCTAGGTGACCATCAATAATATAAGCAGAAAGGTAACAATAGGTGATAAATAACTGGGAGGCAGAAGTAGAGCTAAATTACAGATTTCCTCTCTGGGCCCATTTCTGTAACTACAAAAAATTAGTATGGAAGTATTTAATTGAAAAATAGTTTTAAGCACATTAAGCACAAAGGACAAATCCTCTACTTTAAATTTCCAGTGGCACAAAATGTGCTGCTTTGAAAATTAGTATCTTTGTTACCCAATGAAAAGGATATTTGGTTCTTTTAAATCAGTAGTGGCACAAAATATGCTGCTTTGAAAATTAGTATCTTTGTGACCCAATAAAAAGGATATTTGGTTCTTTTAAATCAGATTCAGTTACAGGACTCTAAAATCGTTTACACCACTGTTTATCTCCTTTCATTTTGTTTTGCATGCTGTATGTGGTCAATACACAGGCTGCTACTGCTTTCCAAAAAATTGTGCATGTATACATTCAGAATTTGCACAGCACCACTGTGCATTAACAAAAGAATCTCATGACTTACAGCCACAATCAACTACTACAGGCAAACCTAACTGCTAGAAATCAAGTCCTGGAATACTCTGATGTCAATTCACTATGCTGCAAGCAACTCCTGTGTTTTTGCTAAAAGTAAAACAAGATTTAATTAAGCAAATTTAAATTTCAGTTTAATATTTAGATGTAAATAGACCCAAATAGAACTTGGAAACAGTCATTACTAAAAAAAATCGTTCTGATTTTACTGTAGTTCAGGCGTATTTTGCTTCTACCCTTGTGTTATTGATATAGTGTTTCAAATGCATTTAGAAAGACACCATCTCACTTGTGCTGTTTAGATAAGGAAGCATCACTGAACCTCTTTGCCCTTCTCCAATAAAATGTATCAAAAATTTCAGCACTGTCTGCTGACCGCACCACATTTAACAAGATTCACAAATGAACCCAGAGTAAGTTTCCCACTGTGACACATTAATAATAAGTTCCTTATCCCATCTATCCCAAGCCATGAATATGTAATGTTATAAAATGAGTCCTTTTCACACAACAGAACCTCAGACGTGAATAAATAAAAACTATCCATCACAAGCCTGTGAAAAATTAATGAGAGTTCTGAGACATAAGGAAAAATTGGTTACTGAGATGATAAGGTCCAGTATGTAAAAACCATGTTCCCCACCAGCTGTAAATTTTATTTTAAAACTTTGCAGAGTTTTAAAAAATAAATAAATAAAAATATTCTATAGCACATTTACCACGAGAAAGAGAAAAGGAGAAAATGCTTTAATGGTGAGACATATATCTAAGTAACCCAGACAGCCTTTGGAACTGGGAAGTGGATCAAGCACTGCCGTAACAGAGAGTTAGAGCTCCAGGTACAACAAAGTTGCAACCTCAGATATTTAGAACCATGGTTCCTATTCCATTTCTTTTCCCTTCGAAATAGAAATTCCTGATGAAATAAGGCACTATAACTCCCTCAACTTCATTTTCTTGGATAAAAGAAGAATGCATAGAAATAAATTATTTTCACTCATGTGAGTGTCGCTTTACTGTACCTACCAGTGAAGGCTTTAATCTCTCCATATGCTGTAATCTGGTTTGCAATATGAAAAGAAGAAAAAAAAATCTACTTTTTTTTTTAAAAAAAGAGTTGAGCTGCCATTATGTTTACTAGTACATTGTCTTAATCTTGCCCCAAAGACCACATTGATGTCTGAGGAGCACAAGTGCTGTGCCAGGTCTACTCAAACCACACCACCAAGAAACGCTGAAACTTTGTCTTCAGGCAGGGAAACAAGCAGAGAAAGAACAAGTGGTACTGCCCAAGTCCTTGACTTACATCAACACAGACAGCACTTCTTAAACTTTTCTACCAGCAAACTTCAGAAAAGATTGCATGATCGACAGTCCATTTTGTGATGTGCTAGCCATTTCAATGCCTCGCAGCTAAAATGAAAATGATGCCTTGTAATACGAAACTAGGTCACTTTTTTTCTCCAAAATCTGTCTCATTTATATCCCACCATCAATGCCACACCTACACTCTATGGGTGCTTCCAAGTTCGGCATCCCAAACTGTTTACTGTTTCTTCTTTGTTTCTTAATTCTGGTAAACAAAAAAAGGATTTAACTCCTCTTTGTTTACTGCAGTGATTTTTCTGTTAACAACTCCCATGCTACACAGGACATATGTGAACATGCTGTACAAACAAACAGCTTCTCCTCTCCTGGTTCGTGCAATGTCTGCGAAGCGATGAGCTCGGCAAGTGCATTACTGACCCTTTCCTTAGTTAACAGGACAGGAAACCATAATGAAAAATGACAGTGACAGAGGCCCCATCTCCCTCCCCAGTGTACAGATTAGATTTCTCTATCAAGGAGTGGCTTCACCACATCAAAACCTGATCAAGCAGGATGTTTTATTCTTGGTTTCTTGAAAGTGGTTATGTGTGAAAGGATGGCCTCCAGAGTGCTGTCAGAGGTGTCTATCTGCAAAATAAATTATCTTTTCAAGTCAGCACTGGCAGTGATTGAGTGACTGCAAAGAATTATTTATTAGTCTTAAAATGCCAGTGGATACAGTTAAGGAACTGTTTTTCTAGAAAACTATAACCGTCTCAAAGAAGAAAGGGAAATATGGTACAATCACCTTAGAGTGCTGGTTTTGTTTGAGGGAGGAGCAGGTCCCCTCTACAAGGTTCTACAAGAGCTCAAACCCTGTTCAAAATTCCTGTCTTCCAGACAATTGGCCTGACTTTCTTTGGGTGCCTCTTGGTCACCTTTGTCATACCAATTGTCTTTCCTCCATTTAATGTGATAAATGCAGTAACTCTCTTTGGGTGGGAAAGGGGAACATAAATCATTTTTTTAAAAAACCCAAACAAAACCCAAACAAAACCCAAACCCCTAGCACAGTCCCATTAGCATAAAGCTTTTCCTACTATGCTTTTAAAAAAACATCATTTCACATTATTAGATAACTCCTCTGGTTTAGAATATCTGACATTTAAGCCCTTTGGTTTGCATTCAGAACTACAGATTCTCCTACATTTTCAAAAAATTTTCTTGTTAAAGATTTTCTCTCCCTCTTTTTACTCATGAAATTTCATGGTCTCTCAAATATGTTCACAGACTACTTATAAGACCTTGCTGCTTAAACAGGTATTAGATTTCCAAGTGGGCCAATGCAGCTGAAGATTTCTTTCTTAAATACCCTTATTGCCAACTGACCTTTCATGACTTGATACACATATTTTGCAGGGGAAGAGCCTTCAGGTCCATAATCAGCCCAGTCATATGCCCACCATACCTATACAGGCACACATGGTGAAAATCTGCTAAATATCTTTGACATATATTATTACTACACCTTGAGGTCAACTTACATATCAGCTTCAGTGAAGAAAGGCCAACTGAGGGTTGATTAATTTTCAGGCATATTTTAACCCTTATAATATCCATCACCATATGTGAGAAAAAGACATTGAAATATGCTTTTTATACTGAAAGGGAAAGAAACCCAAGAGACATTGCTGCTTATTCTTGGGTTCTCTAAGTCACAAGGGACAGCAGCGAAGGACAACCAGAAAGGATTTCAATATGCTATTTCCGTCTGAAGAGTAGCAGCCCCTGTAATGCACTTCCTCTGCTGCTGCTGCAGCATCAATGTTGCTCTACATTTTTATGCAATCTATATTTTCACTTCTTTGGCACCATCGTGGTTGCAATTGGCAGTGCAATAGATGAGTGGGCAAAGCATGAAATTAAAAGATATTCTTCCCACACAGTGCTGACTGTGAAAAATCTCAGCCAATAGCAGCTAAACCCCAGAATGTTTATTTTTAAACTAGGGCAATATACCATTAGTTCTCAAGTTTAATTCAATTGATTTTCAAGCAAATAACAATAAAATTAACCCATAGATAGGACAATCTTTGGGTGATGGATGAGAGTGCTACAGCAAACACCAAACCTCACACAATGAATTCTCTGCTGTCAGACGACTCCCCCGTGGGACAGCCAGGCAGATCTGGACAGAAGTGATTCTGGGGCCAAAAGGAGTTCCCTGCTTCATCACCTCAGCAAAGATGGATTCCACGACCTTCTGCGAAAAGCCTATATATAATTTTTGCTGAATAGGCCCCTCAGTTAACAGCAGAATCCAATTTGTAATTTAGCCTTAAATGCACACTCCACAAAAAGCTATCAGGTAAGAAAAACACCTGACATGTAGATAAAAATGCTTTTTGACATACGTAAGTAAAAAAAAAAAATACTATGGCATTTCTCAAATTAGCCATTTGAAGTGTGCAGGCTCTGAAAAAGTTTCAGCGTCTAAGCATTTATTTTGGTTCTACATTTTCTTTTGGACCAAGAAAATATTTATGAAAAGAATAATAAATAATTAATTTCATTGGCTGCAAGCTGGGATTCTTTCCTGGTTAAACTATATGCAGTGAAATGGCATTTAAATTATATGAGAGAATTGATTCAAATGGCTTCCATTAGCAATTTGGCAGGCTGCTGTGAATTGCTCCTAATCAATTTTAAATAAAGCTGTTCTATCTGCAAATGGAGCATCTTCATGTTATACATCTCCGCGTTGCACAACTGTAAAACAGTGGCTAAAACACGGATTTCTTCATAATTTCTTATAACTCGTTGTGCTTAACAATGTGCCACCAGTGAAACTAGTGCAGAATAAAATAGCTGCCTGCGTCCTCAGAGAAGTGTTCTGGGCTCTAAAGGTTTTCTCTTTTATCTTACATTAATGAATATTTCAAACTAATGCTGTTCTAGGCCATTTTACAGTACAATCATATCTTAATTTTGCTGGAGATTTTATCAAGAGTAATTAGATCCATTTGAGCTGTAGATATTCAACATACATGTCGCATAACTACTGGAAGCAGGTGTGCTTGTATTATGAGAATTTATATCAAAAACTGCAAAATATCAGCAGATAATAAGAATTTTCTGCCTGTTGCCTCTGGTTGTTGTTTAGACAAGACATCTACAATTTCAAACCAAACTTTTTCCCTGCAAAATCTTTGTACAGCACAAGAGAAAAAATTCTAGTTGTGACAATCTACCATGTCCTTAAAGTAACTCAAAGGACACTTTTATAGTGGGCATAAGATGACAGATACAGAAACTAAACCACATAAGACTCCATCTGTATAGGCACATTGTTCAAATAAATCTGTAAATAGATTAATAAAGAACATTAAGTGTGCAATATCTTAAATTGGCAATGAAATCTAACATCATTTCAATATAATTTTTCAGTCTGACTTCATGAGCTATGCAACGAGATGTTTTGACGCTGCAAAATTCTGAGAAGTGAACTCAGTGACACAGTTTCAGATGGCCAAAGTCTTCATTGGTTTGGTATGTCTGGCAAAGCAGGTACTAACATGAGTCTATAAGGGGGTGTGTTTGTCTGCCTTGGTCTTGGTGGTTTCAGTGATTCTGGTATTCAGAAAAATTCTTTCCTTAGTCTGATGTCTTTACATGTCCAACTCCTAATAGATCATATTTGGAACTGAATCTTTTAATGAAAAAAAGAAATAATGTTCATATCATACAGAGATGATTAAAACTTGGTTCAGAAAGCTTTTTAAATATAAGAAGTAATTAACATACTAATGGTAGCAAGAACATTATAGTGAGACAAAACTAAGGGAGTAAAACTTACCATTTTAGAAAGCATTGTTTAAATGCAATCTGTTTATAGTTTAAATTGTCTTCCTAATAATGGAAAAGTATATCATAACCTGTCAGAAATCAGTGAAAATGCAGATTCAAACACAGACAAGGAATTTACATCTTGTGAGCTGGGGAATCCTAGGGAGAGAGAACATGAAGCACTTTTTCAACATAAAGAAAAGTTACTTAACAGACTCTGACTGCTACAGTAAATCAAAGATTTACTTTACAAAGCAGTAAACATGGTGAGGAGGAACCTCTTCCAAAAGACCATAAAGCAAAGTGGTGTAAGTACATAAAACCATCCCACATACTTCCACTGTTCAGTTCCAACCATTAAAGCATGGCTTTCAAGAATCAGAAAAGTTAGCAGAAGATATTGCACAGGATGCCTTTGCTTATTTAGCCTCTACTACTTCCCTCTCTGACTTGTCCAAAAGAAATGTGCAAAAATAGAGCATGAACATGCAGATGGAGCTCTACACCCCAACAGCTGATGATAAGTAATGCTTAATTCTGCTATGTTCCACTTTTAACTGAATAAACAATCTGGTCAATGCAGAGATGCTATTGTGTACTGAGGTTTAGGAATGCATATCATATGCCTATAATGCTCAAATTCCACAGCACCTATACAAGAGAACTTGATGGCTTCCCAGATAACTGCAACCATGCATGCTCTTGAAAGAAAGGGGCACACTTCCAACCTCACAGCTGAAGAGATATAGCTGTTAGGGCTGGCCACAGGTCTGGAGATGAAAGGGTCTATAGGTAGACAGAGCTGTCTCCTCTGAGGACTAAACAATGCCACTTCTAACGTACAGCTAAACCTGACTTAAAGTCAGAAGGTATTACTATACTGTAACATTTTCATGAGCTAATCTCATCCCTAATTCAGGCTTCAAATACTCAGGAAACAACAGATCTGTGCTCATTTCTCTCCTCTACCCAAGGGGGCTATTATAACCAGCCCAACTTGCAGGAATCTATCCCAACCACTCAGCTGTTGGTCACTCTGCATGAGGTAATACCTCAGTTCTCTTGCTGAAGTTTAGCTAATGTAGGAATAAAAAAAAAAATTTCAAAAGTACAATTAGAAGATAGTACACACAAAGCAGCTTATTTCCAAACCTACTTTACTCTGACCTTGCAATGAGTAGCAAAATCAGGTCTTAGCTTTCTGTTAGGGCTGGAGATGTAAGGGCAGAGCATCCACCTTTGGTGATAGAGTTCACTCAGTGCCTGGAATTGGATGTGCCTAATAACAATGATACCACACATGTCACTGCTTATGTCTGTGGCTCAACAGAGCCCTGAAAAATTCCTCCATGGCACCTCAAGAGTTTTGAGATTTCAGAAAGCAGAGAAAACAGTCTTAGCCACTTACAAAAAGGAGATGACCTCCACTGCTTCCTCGGGATTCACTTGAAAAGAAAATCTGACCTCCACCGTTTCCTCGGGATTCACTTGAAAAGAAAATGCTGTCTTTGGTCTTTCAGTGTGTGTAGCCACAGCCCTGAGCCAGCTTTAACCTAGTTTTCAAATCAGTAACTATAGAGTCTCAGAACATCAATGCAATCCAGCTGCCCAAACTTTCAGGGTCCCACGAAGTTCTACAGCCCCCACTGGACCCCTCACCACTTTGCATATGTGACATAAGCCCTTCCTCAATTGAATTTAGAACCAGTTGAAGTTTGTCCCCATTGCATCCAGTCACTCTTTGTACCACAGACAAGACTGAAGAGAAGCTCAGCAATGGAGCCACAACAGCCACCATGTGCTGCTACCCTGGAGCCACTTTCCCCCCTCACTTTTTTCACAATTTAAACTTCAGCTCTACTGGACATATATTAATTGTACCAATTGTTATATTAATCCATAGTTATCACCTACCCTCAAAAAAACCTCTTTATCTGAAAGCAGGGATGATACTGTATCACCTTACTGCAAATTAAGATGATGGTTTCTTCGTTAGCATAGTATGAATATACAAGATGATAGTTCTTATTATAATAAGAAAAGCAAATTGAATCCAGTTTCAGTTCTATCAAACAGAATATTTACGCAGTGCAGTTTCAAAAGCATTCACATTCTTATCATGGCAAAAGAACTTTAATACCAAGAACATCTAGATCATATCAGGAGGTGACAAGCTTAAAATATAGACCTATTTCTTTCCATAATGAAAGCAAAGACCCTGAAAAATACAGCCTCTTTCTTGATTTCTTTGTGAAACCTACTGAAATCATTAAGCTACCCAAACAGCAGCTGAAAATGCTTTCCGATGTGAGAAACTCAATTTCAAATTTTGTCTTGCAAAATATTTTTGTGGTATGTTAACTACTGCAAAATAGAGGTCTATTAATATCTCTGTTATTAAGACAACCAAGAGAGGAAGCAATTAACACAACCTTAATGCTGAACAATTTTTGAACTCAGCACATTTAGACAAGACTACTTATCACAAAATTACTGTTCTTATTTCTGTTGGTTGCTAAACAAGGTAATACAGCAATACTTACCACCACAGTATTATGCAATGATCCAGTTTTAATGCACACCAGCATTCAAGAAATTAGATATAGCAAAAATCTCTCATGACTACTTAAATTTTAATCACTTTTTTATTGTTATATTGCAGGAGTCAAGAGTAGAGTAAACAACGTTCTTAACCCCACTGGGCCTTAAGCAGGTTCTCCTTGCAGAAATGCGAAGATGTTGGCAATTTGTACTGTTCAGAGATGCTCAAAAATTCTGCCGTCATTCAATACCCCCTTGTGTCATTAAAAGATTCTTATACAGCTCATTCACTGACAGTTTAGCTACCTTAAATCCATCAATAGTATTGGGGGGAAAAAATAACTAGATTATCAAAACATTTCAACAAATCTTTAAACCAACTTCTTAGAAAAATGTTTTGTTTGAAGATTTTTCACAAACCTGTACAAGACAAAAAAATAAAAAAAGACCATACAAAATCCCATTGCCTGAGCTTGCTGAAGTAATCTAGGATTTCTATTGAAAAGAAGTGCTATAGAAATAAACAGCATTATTTGGCTGGCTGAGTAAGACAGCCAGTAAAATCTTCCATGGCTACTTCAAATACTTTTTATGAACAGGTTTGTATCTGTCCCAGAAATAAAATCTTGAAATTTGAAAGAAAATCAAAATCAATTTTCCATACTAGTTATGGCCCTGTGTTTGACCAGTTTCCTCCTCAAACACAAGTCATACACATGTGCATTTAACCTGCTAATGTTTACACAAACTGCAGATTTAAGCCATGTGTACATCTGCTCTTGAGCAAAATGTCACTGTGCTGAAGTGACTTGGATGTAACTCAAAGTCAGTGTTGGACCCACTATTGCTTCTAATGGACGACAGCTTTCTCACCATTGTTACACAACAGATTGGGAAAAAAATCCAAGAATATGTCAATACAAAGAGAACCTCTAAATAGGCAGGAGTAGGTGTCATGAAGACAGAGGACATGTATCCAAAGGAAGATAACCCAGTGCTCAGGGTCAGCCCCCACTGAACTTGATACGAGCAGGCATGGCTTGGAAGTGCTCCCTGGGACAAGTTACTGAAGGGCACAGAGCTAGTATATTTCTAAAAGTTCCAGAATATATTTAGTACCTAATTTAGAAGCAAAAAAATAAGAAAAAAGCTATATAAACTTCTCTCGTACTGTGTCTTCATATTGTCTCCTATTAGCAGGTTTCAGACAACTCCCCTCAGCACCTAATTCAGGTATTGTAAATCCCCATAATATAGAGCATCACCAAGCTCTATCACCTATCAGCCATCCTTATGGCACTTTGAATAAACTATCTAAACAAACACCATGAAAACTTCTGGACCCTCACTACCTGTATTTTTCTGTCCTGACCTCTCCTATCACCGGTAATACATTCATCAGTTTAGAAAGCAAAGAAAAAGGTACAAAGGCAAGATCTTTTCTATTCTCAAAGTGTCTGATAAATATAAATATCAGCTTTACATACACAACTCATGGCATCTTATGACATTTTAAAGTACATTTAATAGCTTTAAAAAAATCCTCTAAATGGCTCTAGTCATTTACTGTAAATGTCCACTGTAGGTCACATGCTCATCAGATGGAGTACATTTAGCATGCATTTATGGGCTTGCTGTTGCTTTTCAAAACAAAAAGATATAAATCTTAATACTCTCAGTTCTAATGTATGGATACAAGCCATTAATCACTCTGACAAACATATGTAGGCTGCAACCCTGTATATGCTTTAAGAATAGAAAGCAGATGAAAACAGCTTACACCTTCAGGTACATCTGTACTCTCCCTAACCCTCATCATTTGAAATTTGGTACAGAAGTTATGAGATGTGCTCCTCTTTCTGTAAATACCATAGATCAAATCAGATAGTCACCTGTAGACCATCTCCTATAAGGGACTTTTGGCTTGCTGTGATTTTTGAATGAGCCAAAGCAGACTGTGAACGTTCCACCATGAACTGTCAAATTCAAGGAGTCTTTGCTTTCCTTTTTTATTTAACATTACAAACAGAAAAGGACATTTAAAAGAGCACTGCATAAGCCCTAGTCTTGGAGATCCCAATTCTGTTTCTACTAACATCACTGCCAAACTCCCATTGATTTCAGCATCACAAAACAGCCATTTCATAAAGTACTGCCTCATATTTCATGTGTTTGGCTTTCTTCTCTGACTCTGCTATTGGAAATATTCCCATTCTAAGAAAACGCAACAGACAGGTTTCATTCAACCTATTTATACATTATTAAAAGAAAGTCCCTCAAATATATCTCCAAACAGCATATCCAAGTATTCGTTACACATGGAAAAATTGAAAATCTTTCCATTCCTGCCTTTCCTGCCCTAATCTTGCTTACACTACCTCTTTTATATCTTGCAGCCTATTTTTCCTATTCCATGATGGTTTTTTGCTTCCCAATGCTTAACCTTCTGTACTCTTTCATGTCAACATCTTCTCTTTCAAGTTTCCCACTCATTTTCCTTGTTTAAACACCTCTTTAAGTCCCAGTTCTCTCACTGGGTCCCCAAAGCAGATTTCTTTACAGGCAAAGTCCTGCACCTCAGCATTTACCCACTCAGACAACTTAGACTGTGAGTTTGGACAAGAACTCTGTGATTCTTCACACCTTGCAAAACAATGTGGCCAAAAGATCTGAAACACATTTCTTGAGTTGAGCAGCTCTCTTTAACATAAACATTTCTGTAATTGCTGATTTCCAAAGCTACAGAGTAACCAAGCATAGAATCTTAGAATAGTTTGGGTTGGAAGGAACCTTAAAAATCATCAAGTTCCAACTCCCCTGCCATATGCAGGGACACCTTCCACTAGACCAGGTTGCTCCAAGCCCCATTCAACCTTCCAGGGATGAGGCTTCCACAGCTTCTCTGGGCAACCTGTGCCAATGCCTCACCACCTTCACCATAAAGGATTTCTTCCTTCAGTCCTTTCAATTATTACCAAAAAACTCAAATTCTGCCTCGGATTTCCTTGTCAGAGACTTAGCGTATTGTAACATGAAAACCTCCTTGTTTCTCTTCTCATTTATCATTGTCTACTTGAACACGCCTGTAGCTTTACACTCGAGCAGTGTTCAGTGTGCCACACAGGAGGAGAAGGGAAAAAGCAAATAAGAAATATTTGACAGATTAACATAAAAATATACAGGAGATAAAGATGAGCTGTGTCAGGAAGGACTACCAAGACACAAGAAATGCCAGAGTAAGATGGATCAGCTGGAGACAAGAGTCAAGCCTGCCAGCCATCAATGAGGGCATTTTGCACTGTCTCCAAGGAGTGGAGCAATTTGCTGCAATGCAAGGGTAAGGTTACTTGCCTTGCAGGCCAGATTTTAATCTGCAATGTAACATATATTGTCAGGTATCTTATGTTTTGCTGATATTTGTAGTATGCCTTTATGGCTCAGGCAGAAGAGATGCTGAATTAGAAGAGTTCGAGGGAGATACCTATACCATTAAAAAAAAAAAAAAAAAGACACCAGGAGATAATAAAAAAAATGTTAGAGTACACTGCATATCAGCATTATGATTTTTAAACTTGATCTATAGCTACAACTTTGAAACAAATTATGAAATTAAGGTTTCTGAAACCTATTTGCTTGGAGATGATGACACACCAGACACTAAAAAACAATTTGTCTGCACTCCCACAGAAAATATAAGCAATGTCAAGAGCCTTTGCACATTTAAAACCAAAACCCATCCTCTCTAAAACGTCACAAATAGTACCATGTAGAATTCTTACTAATATTGCAACTACTCATATTGCCCTAGTTCACGTGGGTAGTATCAATAAAATATTCTCCCCTGAGTCAAACCTTTCCAAAGGTATTCACTTAAAGAATTACCTACATTAGAACCATTAACCTTGATGCTCAGCATTGCTCCAACTCCTGATCCAGAAAATGGTGTTAGAGATTAAAATGTGATCTCTGAAAAAAAACCCAGAATGTTCTACAGAGAAATTTTATATGATGAAGATAATATATTTGTAAAATTCTATGATTTCAGATACCACCAAAAAAAGTCTTCCATAAACAGTACCTCAAACATGATGAGCTAAATTGCTTTAAAAGTTTAGAACCTTTTGCTTTGAAAATGAACAATACAATAAAGAACAGAATTCAAAGCAACGTTTCATGCTAAATGCTTTGCATCCAAACGGATTTGTGCTTTGTTTTTCCTGTAGCTTTGTGGTGTTTTGAGAAAACACTAATAAAAATGTTCATTATAGCTTAGGAAATGTGTGGAAAGAGATATTGTTAACCAGAGTAAGGCTTGGTCCATGTTAGCTGAATATCTATTTAGACCACACACAGTGGCTAATATTTGCCAAAGAATGTAGCTTTCTACAGCAACCAGGTCAAAAAGACAGTATATCAACTTCCAATTAAGTTAAAAATAATGCAAAAATGTTTAACTTAGATCTCCAAGACCTCATCAGCTTTTAATTTAAACGGCTGCTGGGAACAGTATACAAAATCATACTTTATGAAGTTTTGAAATCTAGGGTCATCTTTCATAACAAATAATCCAATAAAACTGAAGTTAACCTCTAAATGAATAATGTCAACTACAATAAAGCAAAAAGGACTTTACAGACACAAGCTAAACATACTGGAAGTCTGAATACTTTTGAAACTTAACCAGCAGATTTACAAAAGGACTGGGTCCCATCCATCTCCCATCTATCCAGCCACAAGGAGCTATCAGATGTTCATCAGTGAAGTCAGAGCAATTTTTGGGCCCCTGTTCTAACTACAGAAGACACTAATGTCTTTTATCACAAAAAGCAGCCAGCTCATTAGTATTCACAGGATGAGAAGTTTTTTTTTGCCTTTGTATGCTTTCTTTCTTAAAAATATTTCTTCTCCACAGCCGCTATACTTGATACAGCTCTGCACATCCATTACTAAACTATAGAGCTAGGAAGACACATTTTCTTCTAAACACTAATATTATTTAAAGTGCTTAGTACATTATTGCAAAAATTTGACAGGTTTCTGACAAGACAGGAAGGATATTTTCTAGCCCTCATAATCCCACAATCATCCTAGAAGGAAAGAGCCACAAAAGAAAACAAAAATTAAATTTGCTTTAAACAAACTTTTTCTTTAAAGTTTTTTGAGTTTTTTTAATGTGATTAAAACTTCAATTAAATTAAAACTCTGGATCAGAAATAAAGTCAAAACAATCTGTGATTCTCCAAAAGAAACTATTCCTCTTAATAGCATCTTTGCAGTCTAATGTCATAGGGGAAGAAGAAAATTTGGTTGCAATAAAGAACAATTGAAGTGTTCAGGAGAGAGTAAGACAAGTGCTCACTGGACCTCACACAGACACCAATCCTGCTACTAACACATCTTCTCTACCACAACACACACTGCCATGATGTCCCTGAAATTTTCAAATCCTGCCTGCACAAGCTATGACAGAGAACCTGAGGCAAAAATAAATATATCATATATAATTAAAGACTATACCCATATATTCACAGAAGCAGAGTTCTCACTCTCTAATGCCTAAGGAAGAATACAAAAATATGACACTGCCTTGGGATACTCTCCTACTCTCAAACAAGTTATAAACTCAGGATATCCAGAATCAGAGCTAGTACTTGGTGTCTAATGATTTTTTTATTACATTTCCTTTCATTAATCTGACCAATTCCTCTTGAATCCATGCAAACTTCAGCAGTCATGAAATAAAGAAAGTTTCAGCTTTGCTATTTCCTTCTGCAGAAGTGTTTAAGTACGACTTTGAATAATAAGGTTAATTTGAACTGGTTTTATACATGAAAGAAAAACCACTCTGATAAAATAATCCAGAATAAAAACAAAAGGCACGAGATCAGAGTTGCACAGTGAAAATTATCACATTTATTCAGTTAAAATAGTTTAAGTCTTCAGAGAGTGAAATTCTATCAACTGGAACAGAAAATTCAATAAAAACATTTCATAAATCTCAGCAGAAGCTTTAGGATTTGACTCATTACTGCTACTCATTCTCAATTTTCAAATCGTCCCCAAATATTCCTATACTCACAAAGAGATCCTCACCACAACTGGTGTTATTTGCAGCTGCACAACACAGTATACTTTTAAACAGAGGAGCAAAACTAAACACATCTCATGAGTAACTCTTAATCTGCCAGCAAATCAATTATAGAGTGCTTCTGTAAAAAGCATCTGAAAATCTGCTTCCAGTCAACACAACTTAGCCATCTGGTTCCCACAGATATCTGCCAGGAACGGGTTTGCAAAACCAAATTAACAGTGATTACGCAAAAATATTCAAAATTTAATTTCAGTTTGCCAGTCACTTTTATAGTCCTTCGCATGCATGTGCAAAGAATCCTCCTCTCACCTCTTTGAAGTTAATGACATGTTTAAACCACTCTAGAAAAATGGCTAAAACTACTTTTAGCAGATTTGCTTTAAATTAGCCTTGTTGGCTTCACCACAAAGTGTTAGGAAGGACACACTGACTATGCAAACTTCACATACTCCTTGGTCAAAACATAAAGGGCACTTTCCTTCAGAAATTATCTTAGTAGTAACTGAACTTGCTTTAAAACAGAGTGATGTCTCTACTTGAGCTGTTTTGTTAATCCTGGATTAATACAATTTTGGACAAGATCAGAGGTGTCAGTTTACTGCCTGACAGCTATTTATTATCTGTCTGTTCACCAACTGTTCCATCACACTTGTTGCCAGTAGCTCAAATCTATTCTGGATGCTCTATGTGCAACCAACTACTGTTATACTCCTTCTCAATTTTTTTTTCTTTTTTTTTTCAGTATCCCAAACTGCCAGTTTGTAAAAATTCCCACTGTTTAATGACTACCAATACAAAGTTAATCTTGCAAGGCGCCACTCATCATCTGGCCCTTTTTCAGCAAGCACAATGAAGGATGCTGATAACCACACAGGAGGTACTAACCTTAGACAGATGTGCAAATAATCCTTTCACATGGGGATAGTGCTGCAATTTTATCCATCTCTATTTTGAAAACCAGGAGAAAATGTACAGAAATATTAGTTTTATATTTCTTCTTGCAAGACATACAGTGAATTACAATACAAGGTGTAAATACTTCTCTTTTTAAAGCTAGCAGATAGAGAGTCTTTCAATCCATGCTGAAGAAAAAAGGCTAATAAAGCTTAAGGGATGAAATGAGAAGCACCTGGGTTACTTAGCAGCCAAAGTCTCATCATTCCAATAACATCATTCCAACTCCTTTAATTTCTGCTGTTAATAATCTTGCAATACAAGTATATAAGTCTCTATCTAGCTTGAAATACTGGAATCTCTAGGACAACTTCTGTTATCAGAACCAGATTTTAAGGCACTTCAGAACCCACATTTTTACTAACTTTAATCATACTTTCTCTTCTTTTTTTCCCCAAAAAATCGAAAAGACTTTTCTCATGGCTTTTGATTTAAAAAATAATTTTAAAAATCATTTAAATAAATGACTTGGATCCCATTTAAAGATATAGTAAAATCTAAGTGTTAGTCTTAATTTTAGAGGAAAATACTCATCTAAAATGTCCTAGAACATTAGGAAACCATGTAATCCTAAAATTGTATTAATATTTCTAGATGTTTAGGTTCTAATCAGAGTAAAACATGAGCACTCCTGTAATGCAAATCAATAATTCAATACCCCAAATAGTGTCAATTAAGGCGCAGAAACTTGATGCTCTAATCGCAGGTCACAATGGATATTAATTTATTTTTGAGACACTAGCTTCAAAATGCAAACAGATGACATGGACAAATCAAAACAGAATCCAGGATGACTACAGGAGTGAGCTTTTGTTTGTCTCCTTTTTAAACCTTTCCCACAGGATGTCACTATTGCTCCATGTCAGCAGGGAGTGACTGACGGACATTGGGTAGTTCCATCCTCCACTCTCCACAAGGCTACAAGACACAGATATTTAAACATCTTCAAAGTTTGTAAATAACATCACAACAAAGACTTTTCCATCTCAGCTGCCATGTTGCAAGCCCAAACATTTGCTGACCTATAAACAAATTAAATCCTGTTACAGTCCTTTCAGCTTGGAAAACTAGAATGCTAACAAACCTGGAAATAGTCATGTTATTGTCTGTGCATTGTGCCTATTTAAGTAGCACATGATCCAACTAAAGACATTAAAGAAATTTCTTCCTTAAATTCCTGCATTTTCATCCTTTAGAGCTATATAATTTATTTTCCAGATATTCATGCCATTGGATAGACTTTTTTCTGACAAAAGAGTGACATCTCGTGGTGACACAGAAATCCTAGCTCGAGCACATCTCTTCCTCTGCACGAAACAAGGAACGAACCACTTGGTAAAAGCTACAGTCCAAAGCTTCTGGTGCTGTAGCTACATATCACCTCTGTAAGAGAAGGTGTTTGACAGAGATTCCGCATCATTCCAGTCATTAGGGTCATTCCTTTAGAGACAAGAAGTATCCAAATTTCTCTGCCTTTAGCAGCTAGGCAAACTCCCCACTGATACTTCTGTTTGGCAGTCAAATGCATAACATGCAGGTTAGGAAGTAACTTCTCAGAATCACACATTTCTAGCAAAAATCTTTGCAGGAAAACCAAAATCAATGAGAATAAAGATTTTTCTAAAATACAGTGGGTCAAATTAGCTGTAGCATACTAAAAGACGCAAGCAAACTCAGCCAAAAATAGATTTTAATCACCATACCTCTAATTATACTTTCCAGGCTAACTTTTTAGCTGTGGGGTGTTCAGCATTGCTGTTCTGTTTAGTCAGTACCTTATACAGGTGGACACTATTTTTCAAAGGGTTTTTTGCATATTTATGCTTCGTTATTGCAAATATATTTGCCTTAGTAAGGTAAAACACGAATGTTCATATTGTTGACAGTTCAAAATGTTAAAGCCTTTTATAATACTTTCTTGCTATGAAAATGATGGGAATGTTTTGTACAATCCTCTTGCCCGTTAGTGCTGCTTAATGGATACTGACATTTAATGAACAATGTATTTGCAAAACGCTGTACCTGAAACAAGGAGTCATCAGCAGAAATCAGAAAAGAAAATTTCCCATTCTGCCATTACCATATATGCAATGTACCAGTAATGAAGACCAGGTGCACACATGTGTGAGCTATTTTATACAAGAACAGCAAAACTGTCACTGTGGTCAGCAGTCTGTGAAGAATATAAACTAGAAAAATTACAATGTTCCAGAGGAAAACCCCCAAAAGTAATTACTGAAGTTTATTTAGCAGAATATGCACCTTTGCTACTCTTAAGGTATTAGCGTTACCGTTTGCGTTACCCAATATTTTAAATAACCTGCCATCTTCAGCCCCGCAGCTCCAGCCAATTATGCTGCTTTTTATTGTGCTCAAGATTGAATTAAAGCCAACGGGAAAATATCCCATGTCAACAAGCCACTGATCCCAGATATTCCAGCTCAGATGTTCTGCTCTACATGTTCCAAAATAGCCATTCAAAATGATGCACGATGGGTCCAGTGCTCCAAGATACAGGAATCAATTTCCATTCACAAAATGATGGATGTAATAATGCAACTGCAACTATACTGAGAAAACTCTGAATCTTGCAGTATTTAATGATTTTTCATGGTTGCAAGCCAGAGGTTAAAACTGATATGAATCAAAATCCATAAGGCAAATGATTACACCTTTCTTTTAAAAAGTCTCAAGATATTAAAGGCTATATGATAATTTTTTTGGCAGCTGACTCTTGGCATGGACAGCTCTTTTTCCTAAACTCTGTGAGGAGGTATGTAACAGCAATTAGAAATACTGAAGAGGTCAATAACCCAAACCATGCTGTTACAGAATAATATATTCTGAGATTCAGCCAAGAGCTCTATAAACAACAAAATTTAATTCCTTTCTTTTTTCACTAGAATAATCATCTTTCTCCAAGAGTAAATAACCTGTATTTTTTCTCTAACTGCTCTCTAAATGTTGTTCAAACTGCTGATAATATACTGTAAAACTGCTACTGGAAATCAGCTTTCTAAATCGTGGCACACTTCAAGTGACTGAAAGGATTAGCTTGTTGCCCTGAGGTTTTTCTCATGTTTTCATACACCTTGCTAAGGTTTAATCATCACTAACTATCAAAAATTCATATTCAGTCTAATGGGTCTAACACCAACCAGATCTGAAGTTTCTAAAGAGCCTCGGGAATTCTCAAGGCCAGCTCTCTTTGAGGTGCCTGAGGAATCAAACAACCTCCTTAGCAATAAAGGAAAAATAAAAACATAGATATAAACTTATGATGTCAGCTCCTGAAATCAAAGCAAAACATAACAAAACCAGCTGGAAAAATAGGCACAGAAAGAAGAGTGTCCATGCAGGAGTTAAAAAAACCTATACAAATTATAAAGCCTATATTATGGCTTCTCATTTCAGGCGTGATACCACAAATCTTAATCATGCAAAGAACTGCTTTGTTTCCTCATCAAAAGATAGGGAACTAGAGGGAAGTTTTAGCTCATTTAACTCATTGTTAATGACAGTGCAAGAATACTTTCATCAAAATAATTTAAAGTAATGTATTCATTCCTTTATATCTAATTAAAAATATCCTGGAGGGCAAATCTAGATAAAGCCAGAGTCACCTTGGTAAAGATGGGTTAGGTTAGGTCTCAAAATGCAAACCCCATGGGTTGCTAAATACAGGATGAGAGATGGGATGGAGAAACCCTGTGCACAAATACCTGCACCAGCTCACCACCAAAATCAGCTCTGCCAAGTGTTCCTTTTAACTGTGGGGGACTCAGTGACAGGAGTGAAGGCAGAAATCACAATCATTCATATTCCCTGACCATATCCCTTCTCTTGAAGCTGGCGTGGAAAGAGAATGAAAGAAAAATTGCAAATAATTCCAGTGTTGTTCAGCACTGGAAGAAAAAGTAATCCCTTCCAACTCCATGTAGGATTTCATGAGTCCAATCCAGTAATTAAATAACTGAACTGGACATAATTTGAACCAGATGCCAAAGACACAGTTGAACTACTTGAAATGCAACACTGATTCGCCAGCTTCTCCTATACCAGAATGGCCCTTTAACAAACTGGCAATATGAGAACAGGTTATTCTTAAATAAGGCAGAAGACACAGAGAAAAAAAAAAAAAAGTCAGTTAAATACTGAATTGTTTAATTTCTCAAACAAATTAAATACTATAGAACATATTTACTTTCTCTTAAAGAAAAAAAAAAACAACTAGTGATCCTGAAAAATCATTCTCCAGATGGCAAAGTTTTCATGATGTTCTTACAAGCAAAACTTTGCTTTTTTGGTAACAAATTTCTTAAGACTGATAGACACTGGGTTTAGACAACAAAACAGATGAAGTAGCTTGACTAGTTTGTAATACAAATGTGCATTCTGATATTCATGTTTGTGTTGGACAATGACTTGACCATTTTGGGAAGACAATCACTGTCCTAGTGGCTCTGAGCTGTTAATTAAGTTTAGATGTACTGTGAAATACTCTTATAAGTAGGTTATGCAGGATAAACTGGAGGAAGGATTGGAAAACAAGACTGAAATCATCATCATCACCATCAGATATACCCCAAGATGTACATCACAAAATAGTACATTTTTTGTTTAAGCAATGAAAGAGTCAAATAAAATTCTTGGTTACTAGATCTTATGGAAAAGATAGTATTAGATATCTTAGATTGTTAATCTGTTTTCACCTGGTTTATGTTCTATTGCACTGTTCCAAAAATTTGACATTCTTATAGAAATGCTATTCCTTTTTTTTCCCTCCAGCACCTCCAGAGCTTTAGTCAAGACAGCTGAAATGTTCCTAAGGACTACAACATTCACCTCACTGCTTTCTCCTTCAAAAAGATTATCTATTGTGCCTATTACCTGTCCTGCATATTGTCCACTGTTCTATGGATTAAATCCAGCCTGCTGAAACCCTGATTGCTCTGCCCTGGCATAAGTCAGGCACAATCTCATAAGTACAACACAGTATGATGCATCACTGATATAAAACACAGCTACTACATTTCAAAGGCTTTTATTTCTTTTTATTTCCAACTGATATCAACCAACCACTGCATGTACCCATGGGCATCATTTTCTGCTTCTGAGAGAGACAATAAAGAAATAAATAACAGATTTTTAGAATTTGTATTACAAAACTGACCACAGGACATTTCTTCCTAGCCAGGACCATTTTTCCTCACATAGATCCAGAGGGCAGGCCCAGAAGCAGTTACACGTATTATAAAGTATTGCTTTACATATATCATTCTTCAGACTTTATACATTTTTTAAGGTAAATGAAAAGGTAAATGAGAATTTATGGACTTCTATACCAGAAGAATACTGAGATAAAGCTGGGATAAAATGAGGGTTATGAAAAAATACAATTTCCAACAATTTACTAGATTTTGAAACTTACAAACCAATCTTTGATTTTCCAACTACATTCTAACCAAAAACTGTGGTCTGGATCAAGTAATTGTTTTGACCTTCTAATCTGTCCTTTTTACATTTGCCAACTCCTCTACCTTTCTCTGCTCCTTTTAGTCCCAGATGCTACTACTTGCCCACATTCCTAACTGGGAATGCCTCATTCCCATCCCATTCAGGGTGACAGAGCCCCAGTATTTGCCCTGTGCTGTCCCATTGGGCTGAGACTTGGAGCAACTGGGGAGAGGAGAAGATAGCAAAGTATGCTGGAGTAAGGAGCTGTGCTGCTTTGCCACTTGGTAAGTGGATCTGTTAACTTCAAATTTACAATGAATTACCAAAAATTATAATGAGAAACCCAAATGTCCATCTACAGCCACAGCTCCAGACTAGTGCATGGAATAGCAATAAAATCACTGTAAGTACTTCTCTCTGTAAAATATTATATCAGTCAGGGGTACATACTGCTTCAGTTCCTTATGAAATCTGAAGTGACTTGTTTCACAATAAAGCATCTCAGGAACCCTAATATGGTTTTATGTTTGTTTGTTTGCTTAAGGTAGTGCATGACAGCTATCCCATTTCAATAAAACTCAAAAAAAAAAAAGAATGAATTTTCAAGATATAAGAAAGCTTAAGGGGATTTAAAATGCTTTAATGAAGGTATTTTGAGAGGGGGGAAGTTACCCAAAGTTTGACTACTCTTAATTCAGTTAATTTAACACTAAATTCACTATACAAGTATTAACCAGCACTCAATACAGTGCCTTAGCCAACAGATGACTCTGGATCACTCAGAGAAAGAACAAGTCCATGTTACTGACCCAGGATCACTATCAGAAATCTTACTTTTCACAGTGTTACAGACCCATTGCTTTTGCATCAATGAAACTCACGCTCTTAAAACAGAACCAAACTGCTCATTCGCAAAAGTGAGATTCACCGAGTTAAAAAATTAAGTTGTACAGATCAGAAATGTAATCATGGGAGACAAGCTCTGAGAGTTTTTCAATCACTGTGGGGCTGCATCAATTTAAAGTCATGTTACATTAAAGAGAAAAACGTCTGGGAAAGTCTCCCAGTTGTCACTTTAGATTAGATTTGTTGTTGTTATCAGACTGTGCATTTTGTAGGCTTTTTTACATTTTAAAGATATTGCCTCATGCAGCTACACAGTGCATAAAGAAACAGGAAACATACAATTTTTTTAATCAGATTGCCTGGAGATGAGAAGTTTGCACAAATTAACTGGTAGTCTAATAAAAAAAACCAACCAGATGCATGAACATCTTCTTGAAGCCTATTAACATCCACACTTATCTACCCAAGTCACAGGAAAGCCACTCAACTTTTCCTCACAGAAAGAAAGTTTCTGTTCTTCCAACAACAAAACTGAACACACAATGGAGACCTGATGTTGCTGCTCATTAAATTGCATTTCTTTTGCAAATTTTCAACTGCATTAAAGGATTTACTCATGTACCCTAAATTAAATCTCTTACAATGGTTCTCAGAATTAGGCCCTCATATCAGACAACTGCACACTACGCAGAAGAGACAGGATTTACATACATAAAAATAAAATTGAAGAATTTTAGTTTATTTCTGCATGATCTCAAGCTGACCTCTGATTTATGGCATTTCCCAGAGCTTCAGACAATTCTCTTAATTACTCTAATTGTCAAGCTTTCATGTTAAGGCTTCTTGAACATTACTGCCCTGTCAAACACTGTCTCACACAGACAAGTGTAGCAAAATCACTGAATATGTTGCTAGACATTACTGTTTCAAGCAAATATCCAAAATAGCATTCATACAGCACAATGATTTTGACTTGAACTGCATGAAAGCATTTTAGATATCAAAATTAGAGCTTCTAATATGAAGAAGGGGTTTTCTTACAGAGCTTTCAAGTTTAATATTTCAGTAATAACAATCTTTCTAAAAAATAAAGTTAGTAGCACACAAGTCTAAGTTCAGATGTTTACAGGATACTTTAAATCAGATACACACCTTTGATCTAGACCCTAACTCTGAAATCTGGAGGGCAAAACACCAGGTTGTTCAGAATATGCAGTATCTCCCTTCTTGCAATCTTCACATGGTAGGAAACATTCCAAGACTTTACTAAGAGGGAAAAAAACCAGAAAAACCTGAGAAATGCAACAATAAGTTGAGAGCATATAAGCAACATCCATACTGACTTCAACCTACCAGGGTGAGCAGCTATGGGATGAATCTGTTCAAATACCTTTCACCTTCCCAAACAGCTGTCAGCTTTGCAGAAAGTTTTGCTGTAGAACTCCAGATTAATCAAGCACAGTCAGGTACTTACACAGGGTAGATACTGCTCTTCTATTTTGTTTTTGGAGTCACGAGACTTTTATCAGTTTGGTGAGACTTCAGTATCATGGGGAAATTAGGTTTTTCAAAGCCATCCATGTTCTCACACTACTGAAGACTCTACATCTGAAATTAAACTTTTCTACTAGGCAGTATTTGAGTGTTGGCAAAAAAAGCCACTCCCAGTCTCCTCAGATGCCATAGAGATAGCAAGATGAACAGACTAAACTCAACCTCTATGAAAGCTCTTTCTGCTGCCAGTGAAGACAATGCACCAGCAATGTAAGTAATTTTTAAGTTTACCACTTACTTGAGACCTACCACACTTACAGAAACTCCACAGACTGACATCTGAAAATTATTCACAAGTTTCAGACTCACTATGGTTTTTCTGAAGGTGAACTTAAAGCCCTGGCCCACCAAAAGTAAGAATTTTATCCCAAAGTGTGACAGCTGTAACAAGCTATGTCTTAGAATAGTACATCTTTAATCTAACACCATAGTCCTAAATCTGTTCTGGTTCTACAAATGCCTCTAGTTATTTCATTTTTATCAGTGAAGAAAATGGAATAAAAAGTATTTCATACTTAACACCAAACAGACCATGTTACCCCAGAAGATGTGCTTAAATAATTTAGCTGTTAAAAAGAATCTTTAACTATAAATGTACTAAATTCCAGCGCAAAAGATTAACTACAAAAGAAATTAACACTGCCTTAGGAAAGAGAGATAACATTTTTCTAAAGCATTTCTAAAGGTTTTTGATATGCCATTTTTTAGAATTATATCTGGAGAGAACTAATATTTTTAAATGAGACTTTCAGAACTGCTCAAATTGCAAAGTTCAAGAATTCTGCGGAACTTGTTTTGCTCCCATTTAAAAAAAAAAATCAGTACACAATCTTTACCCATGTAAAGAAAAAACACCCAGCAATCAAAATTTAGCCCTAAAAAGATATTTAAATAATATTCACCTAAAAAAAATGCTGTTCCTGGTTCTATCAACAACTTTGTCACAACATATCAAAGCAAAACAACATTTTCTCCCTTCAAAAACTTAAAAGTTTCCAGGGCTTTCTCATCAGTCGAAGCAGTCTCTGTTTGCATTCTCCAATACAAACTGACAATCTAGTGATACAGTACATTAAAAATTCTCTGTAGTATTGACTGCCTGAAGCTGATGCTCCCTTGCTAAATGCAGTGCAGTTCAATTAACAGCTCTTCAATATACAATTTAATTTTTCTTTCATCTTGATCCACAGCCAAGCTTGAAATGAGGAATGCTGGAATAGATGTACTTTAAATATTGAAGCAAGTCTTTATAAATAAATCTATCAAACTTGTAATGATTTCTGTCATAACAAGACCAAACAGATGAACCTGAATGTCTGTGACTTTCAGGTTTGTGCATTGTTTTGCTCAGTCTTATTCTCTCAGTGAATTCCTGGTGCAGGGGAGGGCTCAAAAAACTCCCCCAAAGGAGTGGAAGAGCTTTTCCCTTACTGCACCATTCTTAACAAGTACAGGAAGTTTTCTGCTGATGCTTTATCAAGCCTTTCACATGTAAAAATCCAATTTAGCACTAATGTCCCCAGAACTGACTCCAGGAGTTTTGATATTTCTCTCATTATTTAAAAAGGTCACCTATCTGAGAAGTGCATGGCACCAGTTTCCACTACCAAATCTGCACTCAGCTGGGAGACAACCAATCCTGAATTGCAAAGTAAATATTTAATGCATAAATACTACCTTGGATACCATTTTTTCCCCCTGCAGTGTGAATGTACACAGTACACTTCAAATTTTCTCTAGGTAGACATGCCATTTCACAGGAAAATGTAAGGTTAATTTAACCAGGACAGAATGAAATATTGCATTTCCAAGTTATTCTAAGTGGGACACTGCTGAAGGAAGCTATTAATATCTCTTACAGCATGCACGCTCAAGGAAACATCTTGGATCAGCTCATTTCTCATAGGTACACTACACAGCTTTCAAAATGGTAGGATTTACTACTGTTCATCAGAAAGGAAAACACTCTGCTTTTAAGCTAGAGGCATTTTCTACTCTTTCAACATATTCACAAAAACAAACTTGACAACACTTACAGCCTTAGGTGGTAGAGAAGCACTACTGCCATGGAAGACTACCAAACAGGACGAGACGAGTTGCAAAGCCAGAGAGGCTTCAGCGAGTGAACAGAAGCAGCAGTAGAAGAACAGAAATCAGTTTCAGATGAATTCCATCAATGCTTTTTCTCAATTAACACATTAATACATAGTGAAATATACAGGTTACCTCGTTTGTGTCCATGTTTATAATGGTATTAGCTGAGATGCCAAGATTTTATTCTTAATTGTTATACTTCTTTCTTCATCATGCATTTTAATCATCTTAACTGCATGATCACTTTGAATGACAAAAAAAAGTCTTTATCAAATTAACAGGTCTCATTATTGTCACCATTTCCTTTTTCCCTTTACATCTAGTCCTATGTTTTAGAAAAGTAGCTCAGTACTGTATTTAAATTGTCACGGAAATAACATTCAGCATTTACAGCAATTAACTCATCATTACTTCGGATAACTACACTAATTGGGATGCTCTACAAACCTGCAACACTGCAGAATTAAAAATAAACATAACAAAGATACAATTTACAACTAATCTATACTTACAATTAAAGTTAGTTTCAAGATTTATTTCATTCTATTATTTTTTATTAGCTACAGCACACAGTAAATGGGGTGTACCACGTTCTGCTTTGCAAACACCTAGATTATCAAACATAATTACACAAATTAATTAGAAATGAGTACATACATTCATGTCTTTGTTTGTAACCAGAACATGTTAAACATGACTACATTAAGGAGCAGTTCCTAAAACTTACAAGATAGTATAACTGAGGGAAATACTAAAACTCCCTTACCACACAAGGCATAAATGTCACCCTGGCACAGAGAGGGTCACTACCACCTCAGTTCTCCTGATGTCCTGTTTTCAAGCTGCAGGCAGTGTTCAGGCCACTCTCCTACTCAACAGAGTAGCAATTCTGTGAGAACTCTTAACACCCAAGCACCATGGCAGAAATCAAGACCAGACTGAAATTTTCCCTGCACTGGGTCCTGTACCCTCTTTCCCACCTACTCTCAAGGGTTCTCTGATGCCTAAGAGCCTGAAGTCCCTTCAGTTCTGCTCACTGAATAGATATTCACATGTTTTCAAAGCTCAGTGCTTAAAAAAACCTAATTATCCAAAGGAACTTTACCTTTTGTAAAAAGTTGCTTCTAAACACTCTACGGGACTAAAAGTTATTAGACAAGGAAGGGCAGATTCAGTGACTGAACATGTCTTGGTTCCCTGGGAAATCAGACTAGGGATGACTCTCTAGAAAGCAAAGAAACAAAGTAATTTGAATGTTTTCCCTTAAAACCAAACAAAAAGAGTTTATTATTTGCTGAGACCAGATCTGTACCTGCTGCACTTCCCTAGCAGTGTCTATTCTGCAGTGATACTCTTACAGCATTTCAAGTGTGCATGAAGCTTGAGCCAGTAAGATGCACTTAGCAGTTCCATCGTGGCAAAATGAGGGATATTAACCATAAACGTTTTTAGAAATTTAATTGAATCTTCATAAAGAGCACCCACCAATACAGCTAATCTGGATCAGATACTCCTCACCAGTCTACCATATTGTCAAGAATCTGTAGTGTAAAACTCATCCAAGACCTATTCGAAGGTGCCTTACACTGTCTCTTTAGGACCTTTAAGTAAAAATAGTTCTCTGTCATCACAACCAACAAATATTCAAGGCCTAAGACACCTAAAGATGCTTTAGTTAAAACCAAACTACAGTCCAATCTCAACATGTCCCTCTTAAGAATTAGGGAATACCGTAAGACCAGAACAGCCCTACAAACTGCATAGCTATCATCTGTATCTCAGTAAGGATTTAGAGGACCTGAAAGAGTCATTTACAAAGCACAAGTCTAAGGTAAAGATACCTGACTTAGTCTATTACTCAAAATTAAAATAGTGACAGTTTAGATAAGCACACATGAAAACTCAATAGTATTTACATATTTCATGCTAATATATAATAACAAGCACAGGAGAGTACAATCACCTTTCCATGTTTGGCATGAAATAACACAAATTATTGCAAATATTGGCAAATTAAGTGTGATCAAATGGCTGCAAACATGTATCTAAAGTTCTGCCCTGTAAAAACAATCTTCATGCATACAGATATATTGGGTCTGACCCAAAACTCTTCAAAGCAAAATTAGTATTTTCAGTGGGCTTTGGAAACAGATCTTTTAATGAGAAAGATAAATATACATCCTTTTGGACAGCAGCACTTCGATATACCATAGGTTTAAAGACTCTTACTAAATTAAGCACAATGGTATCAAGTGTATTCACCCTAATGCTTTAACCATCTAAGTTAAATAAGCAGGTAAAAACTCATCTTATTCATACAAAAATAAGACTGTCTGGAACACACCAAAGGTTTCAATGATTGGTTTGTGAAATTACCCAAAGAACCATGACTGTTTTGGACCCCTCCTGGGCCACTTTCTCCTTAGACACATAGTTCTCACTATGCATTGCTAAAATGGAAATTTTCAAAGAAAACAGTGTATTTTCTCACTGCTGGCACTAAATATGACAAAGTGAGTGAAAAGATAAAGCAACAGACTATTAAAAAGTAGTTCAGGAGACCAAGTAAAATCCAGCACACTTCTGTCCCTGACTCACCACCTCCAAAAATGATTATCAGGATTAAAGGGAATTAAAGAGTGAGGATAAATTAGAAAGGACAACAAATTAAACAAAAAAATACATGATGTTTTGGTTTCATAGCCATAAAAAATTTAGAAATAAAATTGACAAGCAAACACATTAATAGCACCTTTCAAGCACTCTACTCAGCAAGTCTGTTTTCTATACATCTCCTGCATTGCTGTTGAACTCCAGCTATGCTTCTTTTATGTCACTTATGCTGCTCTGTAGTCATATAATTATCTTCAGTTTTATAAGCTATTGTAGATCATGAAACAAGTCAGTGCTTCTTTTGATGCCCTCACATTAGTCCCTTGTCACTGTTAAAAACTCTAAGTGATCCAGCAATGAGTTCTTCTGTTTTTTTCTTTGTTTTAATGCATAACAATTCTGCAGTCATACAACACCATCCTGGGATTGTTATTTCTCTGCTCTCCTATATTCAGTGTTACAGTAGGACTGGTACAGACCTTAGGATTTTTGTCTTTTTCTGCAAGTATCCTTTAAGCATTATCACACTGTCACAGCTCTGCAGATCCATGCAGGGCACTTTCACAAGTAGAAAGAAAATAATCTCTCTACATTTCCTTCCCTGTACTAAGCTCAACCAAAAAAATGCTTCTCTACTTCAAAAGGTTCATTTAACATATTGACAGACTGGTTACCAGCCTAAGGAAACAATAAATCTTAAAGAACTGATTCTTCACATTGCAGACTGTGACCCATCAAATCAAACTCTTTGGGACCTGGAAACATTTGTAAGTCTAAATTTGCCCAGGGAGGCTGTGGATGCTCCAACCCTGGCAGTGTTCAAAGTCAGGTTGGATGAAGCCTTGAGCAACCTGCTCTGGTGGGAGGTGTCCCTGCCCAGGGCAGGGAGATGGGACTAGATGATCTTTAAGGTCCATTCCAACCCCTTAACATTCTATGATTCTATGATTCTAAAAGCATGAATACTGAATTATTTCTTTGATTTAATTTTCATTTCTGAGCAATTTTTATAATGAAGGCCCATTTCACAATTGTGACAGAGAAAAACATGACAAGAAAACACATACCAGGTTAGCAACAAGTGTGTACTGCACTGAAAGAATAGGACCGTGTTTCACTATGAGGTATCCAGTTTCTTCAAAATGTTGGAAGACAACATATTGTTTGCAACTCATACTGACAAATACTTCCTCCTGTTCATTCTGATAATGAAACAAACCAGTAAATTTGGGGTTTACCATGAAAAATCAATTATATAGAAATGTGTTAGATCTTGAACATAAGCATTAGACTTCTGTATACTTTGTATAAAATTAAAGCAAAGAACCAATTTGGGGACAAAAAAAACCACGACCCACTGGATTTCACCACGACTTTGATAAAAAATGATCACAGTACATATTAAATCATTAGCGAGACACAATGCTGCCTGTTAGTTTTAAAATGCAGAGAATGAAACTCATTGCAGAGGCAAAAGAGGACCAATAATATAATTACAAGGCAGTGCCTGTGCAGCCCGAGTTAATGCCATGATTTGACATTGCAAGGCTATGCCTGCTCCCCCGAGCCCCACTGCAGACAGGGTTTGCTCTAATTGGTTCCAAAGCACAACCCACCAGCAGCAGCCTCCTCCAGCCCAGGAATGGTAATTTCCACACGACTGTAAATAGTGTTTGCAAACAATACAAACACGGTAATAAGAGGCTAGGTGGGTAATTAATGTGGTTACAAAGCAGCTTATTTGCATTTTTATTTCAAACTGCCTTCTTTAAAAAGCTGCTCAGATTTCTTTTTGCAAAAGGAGCCTTGGTTAAGGAATAGAGCAGTAATTACTCTCTTTAGGGGTTCTTTTATACATCCTTTAGGGAATTAGAATGAAAAGATAAGCAGAATTATAAAGGGAATCATGTAAAATATGAAATGCACTATAAACACTTAGTAGTGTATTTACCATAAGCTAAGCTTGTCTTCTTCATTAATGGAATATATTACAAGCTTATGTTACAATCAGATTAATTGTGAAGATGGTTTGAAAAAAAATTATAGCCAGACACTCTAATTCCTCCTCTCCCAGAACTGACAACCAGAAATCCAATGACAGCAGAATTCCCTTTATGTAAGAACACATCTACCTGGACCACAGTAAATAAGTTTTCAATGTCAACAACCTAAATTGTTTCAGAAAACAGATTCTGAGAGAGAAAGGTTCAGAAAAAGGCAAAACCCAAGTTACACTAAATACATACAGCATCAGAGAAAAACCAAACTTTGCACCCTGGAAGCTACACTCAAGTCAAAGTACAAAGCCTCCTTTTTTTTGAAGACAGACATCTCCAGACAGGTTGGTGAAATTGTTGAGCACACAGTGTCTCCTAGTGATGTTTAATTGAAGACTAAGCACAAAGTGCAGTTTTTAAAGGGGTTATTCCGAGGTCTGGTACTGTCTGGGGGTGTCTTAAATTTTTTTGTTAAAAAGCTCAAACTGCATTTAAGTAGTATTATTATAAAGCTTTAGGCATGGTAGGGATTTTGTGACTCACATTTCCAGATTAAGAACAGCAGGGCTGTGCTAAAGAAACAAATTACCAAAAAGATCACTTCAACATTTCTGTGTATAAAATTCTGCTGACTTGAGGAAAAAATTAAGGAATGGTAAGATACTGTGACTTCTTTCAAAATTACATTTTAGATTATTTTTTTTTTGGTATAGGTGTAACAGATATTGGAAGATTAATAGAATTATGAGAGCAAAAGTAATTTAGTCAACTCAAAAGACAACTTTGTCTTTCCTGGAGGAAATGATGGCAAATTGTTTTACTGTGCTAAAAACCTTGCAATCTCACAGCTATGAGAGTGTTCTGTTGGTTTCTATCAGTTGTCTACAACATTATGAATTCATACATTAGCACAAAATTCCAATGCAGCCTAGAAATCCAAAATTAAAGACAGAACATACGGTAAACCATACGTTCCCAGATCATTTATTCACCACCTCATTCAAGAATATTTTTTGGAACAAGATATATATATATCTTGTACAAGGCACATAACCGAAAAGAGATAAAGTGACCAAATCATTGCAAAAAAATTATTTTTATTTAATTTGTTTTCCCCAAAATGAAAAGTACTCTGGTTCTGTTCCTTCAATAGCTATTAAAACTGTGGCCATCCTGAAGGAAAGAACCTCTGCAGACTAAGTAATAGTAACCACTGTGACAAAAAATCAGAACTTGGCAGTTAAGCAGCGTCTTGTGGAATTCAGATATCTTAAAGTCTGTGCCTTTGCAGGATTTTATTTTCCTAAACAGTCCTCATGTGTTTCTTGCAGTAAGAAACACTTTCTCTTGCATCTTCACTTCTCCTAGTGATGGATGAAGTGGGCAGTGACAACTGTAGAAGCTCTTTCACGATCTGTTGTAGCTACAATGAACTGCAAGATCAGAAAGGCTTACGAAGACCAATGGACACCCTATCCAAAGGATTCCACACCCTTTTCCCTAGAATTCACACACAATCAATCTCTGCTTATCCATTCTTACTATGTATCATCATCTCTCTTAGGTACAAAGCTAATCTGTTGCTCCACTCTTTTCCTTCTCCCGTATCCAAATCTTTGTTATTAGTCGAAATCTTCCTGTTTGCATTGTCCCTGCACTTGCCTTGCCCCTGCACAGGGGCTGGGGCTCCTTCCCAGCTCCTCCATGCTCCTCACCATCACCAGGGAAGGACTCAGCCCTTCCCACCTCACCTCGCCCATCCCTTCCATCTTCCCCCCAGGTCCTTCTGCAGGGAGCAGCACCCACAGCAGGCAGTGCAGGCCTGTCCACAGCAGCAGAACACCTGCAGCACCTGCCTGGGTGCTGTGGAAGACAAGTCCTACCACACCATGGTGCACCCAGTGTGTCAAGAGACCTGCTTCCACCAGCACTGCATCCAGACTTTGACTCTACACACTGGCATCTTCTCACAGTGCCAAAACCAAGAGCCATTTGTGACCAAAATGCTCACCATGGGGATCTGAATCTCTGAGAGGTTTATTTTTCTCTTCCTAGCTCACAAGGTGTCAGGCACAAGTGCAGTGCTCACCTGGGGACTGCCCCAGCAGGCCTGGCCACATTCTGCACTGTGAAGCTTGTCCTCAACTTCATAGAGGAGCTGGAATCAGGGTGGGCAGAAAAGCAGGGACTGCCTGGATGTGCCTGATGCTGCAGCAGCTGGAGCTCAATACTTTCCCTTCCTTCTGTGGCAGACCACTCTCATGGGAGAGCAACCAAGTGGTTGGACTGTCAAACCAGAGGCAGATGTGCTGTGATGTCTCCAAGTGCAGTCAGGCAGTGTTGGGGCTCTCCCATGGCTCCATGGTGGTGGAGAGGAACAACCACTTCCAGCCTGGGCCAGACTGGATCTGAGATATCTTACAGCAACAACACAGGAGAAAAAGCCCTACCACTGGAAACCACTGCAGGACCAGCTGTGTGGTGACCCTCACTCATTGTCATTGTGCCTAACTGAGGCAATAGAGTTTTCTGTCTGTGTGCACTGGGAGATCCCACACTCATTTGCCAGTCATTCTCCTCTGCCTTTCTCAAGGGCACTGGTAGGGAACGGGACTGGGGTCTTGTCTTCTCCCACAGGGTTGGCAGACCTTCCCCAGACCTTTCTCCCTGCAGGCTGGCCTTGTCTGGCTGCCCAGGGCCATGGCCATGTGCTTCAGGCCATGCTGGCCCACAGGGGCTGTTGTCAGCATCACCCTGGAGCAACCCTTTGAAACCATGCGACGTTCACATGCTGGAGCTCCATCTGCACTTGCAGTCCCTGCCTTGGCCAGGATGCCCTGGCATGTCCTGGAGAGCAGGAGCACAGCCAGGCTGGTGGTGATGCCGCCACCAGACCTGGGCTATCTCAGCCACCCTGCTCCATCCTCCTTTCCCTGTCCTGGCCTAGTTGGGGGGTACAACAACAACCCACCAAGCTCAGGGCAGCTGTGCTGCCAGTTTTGGGGGATGCTGCCTGGCCTGGGGGAAGGTACCCAATTTGGGGGTGCATCTAGCGATTCTTTCCGGACTTGCAGGACTGTTGGCAGGTTTAAGCTGTGCCTCTGGGCTTCAGAGTGTTTGTGGGTTTGGAGGCTGCCGACAGGTTTTGGGGATGAGCCTGAGTCTGGGGGTTGCTGCCAATGCTGGGGGAAACCCCAGGGTTGGGTGGTGTTGCTGTGTGTGTCAGGTGCATGCTGTCAGGTGTGGGGTGCATCTGTGGGGTTTGTTCCTGGATTTGCGCAAAGGTACCAAGGTTATTTCAGGTTTGGGGGGTGCTGCTAGGTTGAAAGCTGTTAAAAGCAGCATCTGCTCCAGTGGAAACAAACCCTGGCCCTGCAGCAGCAGCAGCAGCCAGTGCATCCCATGAGGAGCTGGGCATGCTGCACTCTCCAGCTGGTTGCTTCATCATAATAAATAATAAAACTCTATCTTTAATACAGTAACAGTGAAGAGCTAACTAGAGATGAAGATGCAAGCACGAACAGTTCAGCTGTAGCCAGTATATCAATTCTCTAAGTAAATGGTATCAGTATTCAGAAGGATGCCCAACCCTGAAAGTTAGGGGCTTAACACATCTGCCATATAATTCAGGCTCTGTTTTACAGTGGTTTCATTACTAACCATAAAAACTGTAACAGTGGAACTGTATAAACAAACTGAACAGTGTTTTTACTGTAAAACATGAATGTAATATAAATATTTGCCTTTCCCTTTTCTCAGCATCTGTAATGAAATCAAATTCATGCCATATGTTTACAGTGTACAAAAAAAAACCTCAGCAATTCAGCCATGTAAATGTTGACTAAAGTATTCAATGTTTTTAACTTTATGTGGGGGATTTTTTAAGCACAAATTTCTTCACAAACCATTACAAAGCATCTTGCTCTTGTCAGTGGCCATTCACTGATCCACAGCTGTTTTTAGAGATGAATCTGGCAGAAGAACTTGAAGATCACAGATTTCTCACTGATAACAAGACCAATAGCTCTGAGAGGATGAGACATATCTCTGTGGATAGTTACTGTCCCAATACATGAGCCTGCAAACTCAAAGAAACTGCTGCCTTAGAACGTAGCAGAAAACTTCAAAATACAAAAGCAATTGCTTTCTTCCAGCTTCTTATATTAACAGAGTAGACTGTATTACATTTAGCTTTACTTAATGCTGTGTAGACATGCTACTACTGCTTACAAATTATGTCTTCTCAACAATCTGTAATGTAATACATCTGTATTTGGAAAACAGCTTGACAGCAAACATCAGTCTCTTAAGGTATCTCAGCTGAGCAGATTACTCACAGGAACTTATACAGTTCTTATACATTATGGCCAAAATCTGGTCATACTTTCACACTCATCTCCATGAGTTGCTACTAGCACCAGGACTGGTTAATCCTTATACTATTAATTCACCACTAGTAATATAAGGTTTGATTCCATTCTAATTAGACAATTTAAATATTCCTTCACATCAGAAAGATCTCTAGCATACAGTTAAAAATAATCTAAAAAGCCTTATACTCAGCAGGGACAATAATGCTTTAGTTGGAGTGCCTACAACTGCAACTGAGACGAGTTGACACAGATTTGGTTTTTTACTGCATTACCAGTTTGCTTAATACAAGCTACTGCCCCTTCCTGCAAGGCCTTTTCCCCACAGCAAGGTTTGATAACTACGTTTATCTTGATTCTTCAGTATGGGCACACCTCATGCACTGGAAAATGAAATAGATCTATATATTGCAGGCTTTTATAACTGTATATTACACTGTGATGGCATGTGAGCCAGTAATACATAGTTTTAGAATATCTTGCTTTGAAACAAGACCATTCTTTACTACAAAATAACAACAGACTACTAGAAGTAATATTCTCACAGACATGCATGTGCTTTCCTGGTAGGATATGCTGAAATACTTCCTATTTTGAAGAGATTACTTTTTAAGAGGCTTTTATTTAGCACTGCTTTGAAACTCTAATTCTGTACTAACAGACTGTGGCTTCACTCAGTATTTACTACATATCCAAAGCCATTTTCTATGCATTTTTCAGCTTTTCCCACAAATGAAAATCTGTCACCAACAATGATGAGACACTCTCCCGGAATCATGCCCTTAGCTAATTCAAAAAAAAATTTATTGTGTGGGTTCTCATGTAGTATGGAAATCCTGTATTAACAGTCTGACTGATGTACAGAAAAAGTTCCCAAAATTAACATCCAATAGATAGAAGAGGAAATTTTATCTTCTGTATCAAGATTAGCATCAAGAGACTAAGACAGCAGAATATTTTACAGAGCTATTCTGTATTACACAGGAATATATAGAAAATATATAGTACATGGGAAATCAGTCTTCCTTCCATCAGGGGAAACACACATAGTTCACACACGAAAACTGCTGCCCATGGTCTGTGTGAATGTGCCCAGTTTGCTTCTCATCTTCCTGTGCTTTACAAGATTACAACTGGAATACAAAGACTCACTTATCAGGTTTTAATTTCATTCAGTTACTTAATCAGCAAGAATATAAATCACTCCTTGGGTGAGGAATACTTCAGGGGAAAGGAATACAGCAAGGAGTCACGTTTGTTTTGTTGGTTTTCTTCACAGCTCTTCTCTTTTCTCTTGTCACATCTCTACCTTGTAAATTTCTACTTAAAAAGCAAACCCAAATTTTCTTTTTACAGTTTAATCTCATCTTTAATGTTGCTGTGGGCTTAATATTGAGGAAGAATTACAAAAGAAACGTTCTACTTTTTATGAAATATTAAACTTACAATTTATCTTTTAATATCCACTTCAAAGACTGTTTGACAGGAATAAATAAATGAGAGCTTCTTGGCAAGAAAAGCTGTGATTTATGAAACATTTTATTCATTCCTATTCCTAAGTATTTTCTTGAGAATATCACTAACATCTGGAGCTACGCAGTCCTATCCAAACATTCTGCTCATACTCAATTAGAAAATTATATCAATAATAATGTAAAATAAATTACCTAGCTTCTCTTCCTGGAGCATAGATTTCCATGTTTGTCAGAGCAACTATGTGTACAAACAGCACTGTAGTGTTTTTCATTAAGCCTCAAAGTCAATTAAGCTACGAATTGGAACGATCATTCCTCCTTTGCAAAGTATTGATATTTTTTTCTTGGCTGCTTTCAGGCCTTTTCACTACTCAAGGAGAGATTTATGTTTGACAATTTCTTTCTGATTAAAATGAATCATAACTCTAGAATTCTAATTTCCTCTTTCCCGAGCAAGAAATTATCAAACAGTTTTAAATTGATATTGAACGTCATCGTGCATGAACATTCATTTTCAAGATATCAAATGTAAAGCCAAACTGATCTCTCTCTTTATCTGCTGCTTTTACATACTTTCTCTTCCTTTCTCTGTCTACATATATGTATATAAAACATTAGATTGTACCAATATAACTAACCATATCTCTCCATAAAAATGATTCTTGACAGAAGAGTCACATTAAGACCAGTCACATTAAAAATGTCACAATGCTTTACACAAGGCAATTACCCTTTATTTGCAATATTAGCAAAATTCTGCTGTAGTTTAGAAAGAAAATAACTGGAATATTGCAGGTGGCGAACAAATATCAGTTATCACAGTAATTAGCAAGATTATATGGGTAATCCCTACTCAAACAGCTCAAACTCTCTATAAAATAGCTCTTCAAGCTTAAATTATTAAAAACAAAGTTTCCTAGATTTGTCTCAACAGCCAGTTAGGATCAGTTCAAATTTGCCTTTTAAACGTAATAGCAGCTAATCTAAAAAAAATCTGATTTTCTCCCATTATTCCACCTGCTGTTTAAATCTTAACAATTGGATTTTCCCAAGCCATTTAGCTGTCTCATTTTCTCTTTATAAACTTGATTTTCAGCTTTCACTAAAAGCAGATTGAAACAGCATTTTATGCCTAACAATTTACGTAGAAGTACAACAGGCCCAGAGCAGAGCTGTGTCTCTGCAGACACTCAGTCCATGGCAGACACAGATGACACAAACAGACCCACTAAGGGAACTTGGATTTTCCCAAGCCATTTAGCTGTCTCATTTTCTCTTTATAAACTTGATTTTCAGCTTTCACTAAAAGCAGATTGAAACAGCATTTTATGCCTAACAATTTACGTAGAAGTACAACAGGCCCAGAGCAGAGCTGTGTCTCTGCAGACACTCAGTCCATGGCAGACACAGATGACACAAACAGACCCACTAAGGGAACAAGCTCCATGGTGTTCCTAAGTAGTGTTATGTACACTGTACTTTATTTTTAAATGCTGCATTACACTAGGTTTGACTTGGGTTTGGTTTGGTTTGTTGAGGCTTGGCAGAAGTGGTGCTTGGATTTTTAAGAATTACGTTTTTTTCCCATGTATTTTTCAGGCTTTAGTTAATACAGATCATCAATCAGATAACTGTATCAACATTTGAAATACTAAGTGGTTTCATGACACCTCTTTAATATTTTTGTCTTGCAGAATATGCACAACTTTCTTTTGCATCAGACAATGAAGAATGAAAAATGAAATAATCCGTGTCCAACATTTAAACCTTGAGTACTAAAGGATACTGTCTCACAGAAAAGTCAGCATAGGATACACTTTGGTTTGAGTAATATACAAGTTTTTATAGAAATACCAATTTTATTACCAATGGAGTAGTAAAACTCCACACATGGCAAGTAAACACACTAGAACTCTACATGGCAATGATTTTTTTTTTTTTTTTCTTTTTGCTCTAAGAGCATATATTAAGCAAATTAGTAGAACATGTGGTTTGGACACTCAGTTGAAGAGTAGGAACACATTTACCAAATTTCCACCCTTCAAATTACAGTAGGAACAAGCTATTTACACTGCAACTCAGAGATTTAATCTCAGAGATTTACAAGAACTCATAAAACAAGTAAGTATCATTATTGCTACCTGAGCAACATGAACATGAGGTTTCGTAACACTGGATCCAAGTCAGCTCTATTTTTTTAAAACTGATCCCAAATTGAAAAGTAAATCAATTTCTTTTCAATACTTTTGCTCTCCTTAGGAACAAAGAAGACAAAATACTGTGGATGCTTTGAAGTTCTTTACAGCACAACAGTTGCAGCTACATATAGAGAATTCATCTGAACCACACGCAGAGGTTGCTGACATTTTTTTTAAGCCCTTTAATTTTAGGAAAGAATTTTCAATTAACAACTTCCTGCTCTGTAGTTACACCTATAAGCTAAAAATTAATATTTTACATCAATATTTTAATATTAGAAGCAAATCAATCAAATTAATCCTTGTCTCTCTCTTTTCAGTAACTGACTTTGGGGCAGGTTTTTATGTTTGTTTTCCTCAAGACTGCTTACAATTTGATGTAAATTTTAAGCATCTTGTAATTCATCAACTAATTCTCTCCTGGTTACACACTCCAAGTAATTAAAGTTCAGTAATAACTTATTCTTTCTGCTCCAGCACCTGCATTTCATTTGTTTATTTTCCCAGAGTCATAAATCTGAGGGACTGTCAAAGTGCCATAATATTAGTGCAATAATCAAAGTTAATTAGTCCCTCTCAATAAACAACAACAAAGCTATTACAAAGATGCATTGAAGGTTTTCCAGCTTCCCACGTTACAGATGAGACTCCTTTTCTGAACAATTAGAATTTGAAAACTGCTAGTAAATAAACACAGAGTTTCTGAAGTAATTCGACCTTCAGTGATCTTCATTCAATTAACGATTCATTAACTTTTGGTGAGATAATAGAGACAGTAACCCAAGTATTCCTGAACTCCCATTGCCTTCAAAGTGCTCAGAGATATGGCAAGAATTAAGGGGGTAAAGGGATATTTTTCAAATAAAAGGTACTCAAGTACTGCCTTATTTTGGTTACATAAACCCAACTATACAGCCAAATTCAGATGGACTGGAGGTATTAAATTCAAACAACAGAGTATCACCAAATGCACTTCTAGTGAAAGAGAATAGACAAATGAACAAGTGAACAGAAGCAACACACACTATGTCTGCCTCTGTTGGAATCCTCTCGGAATTTCATGCTATTGAAACAAAAACCAAAATGACAGCTTTAATGGGAAGCATTGAAGCAACTAGGAGGATATTTTTCTCCTTCCAATCCTTTACTGTAGATCATCAATATCATCTGGGCAAGAGAAACAGGCATGTTTTTACACAAAACTTGTGGTTACAAAAATTAGCAATATTACAAGCATCACTTCTTTGGAAATACTTGCAAATAAGCACTGTTTGCTTTGCAATAATAAATATTCTAATTATCTGTAGTCTACTTGTGTGCAAATATTAATTCCACTGAGTGCTCTCCCATATCATCTGGGAGCAGCTGAAATACTTGGAGAGCTTGGGAAATAAAGTTCAAACACTCATCACTAATTTTTGCTGGAAAGCAATAAAAATCCAATAATCTGATCCTGTGGTTTCTTACACAGATAAACTGTGTAGGACCATGCCACCAGATTATTTCCTGGAAGTCAGCAGTCCCACCAACCTCAGACAAAAGTAACCTGCAATCCTTACTAGCAGGTAAATGATTAGGGGAGGAAATAATTAAGAACACTGGATATATTTTAATAAGGGCCTCACAACATCATTAAAAAAGGGGGGGATGAGGGAATGGAGGAGCAACAAGAGAATAGATGGGACAGAAGAGGTTGTATGACAAAATGGAAGAAAAATGGAAGAAAATGGGAAGAACCGAGAAGGAAAAAAACCATTGAGACAATGTGGCAGCAGAGCCTGGGCCTGGGGGACTAGGTCAGAAAAGGAGGGAAATAGTCTTGGGTTTGAAAAGTGTAAGAATGACCCTCTGAAATCTCTCAGAGCAGAAAAACTATGGGCAAAACAGCCTCTGTCTCTAGTATCCAACTGGTTATCTTCTCTTTCAGTTAGTTATAAACTTTGGTTCTGGAAATGTCCTTTCCCATGAAACATGCCTCTGGTTCTTTCAAACATTTTTGGCCTTACAAAGCATTCATCAGTAACATGGATAACAGCACATCAAGCCTTACACTCCAACACACTCATAGAAAACAAAAAATCTCTATTACCAATGTACCAGTGACTGAACAGGATCTTAGAAAATAAGACAAATGCCTTTTTACTTAGATTCTCACACGGCAATGCCACATCTATTGAACTGCTTGTACTGCACAAAAGACTTCATGTCTTGCAAAACACAGCTTAGTGTTGGACACTATGTACATCCACTTACCCATTCCCCAAGGATGCGTTGCACAGCGTCATTGCCTCTCGATGGATTTCTGCAGGCCAGGATAACACATGCCCCATGCAGTGCAAGAGACTTGGCAGTTTCAAAACCTAGGATAAAACATTTTCCTAGTCAGAAATAGATCCCAGCAACAAACCAGAGCTATAGAATTCTAGCTCAAAAGATGAGCCACTCACTTAAGTACATCAAGGCTACTTGCAGTCTGATTACTTGTCTGAAAGTCACCTGGACTCAGCTTTTAAGAACACATATAAATAACAAAAAAAAGACACCTCAATTTGAGCAGGTCCTTGAGGCAATGATTGTATATATTTTGTGCAAAACAGACTTGGAATCTTCAAAAAACAGATTCAATTTCTCAACCTCAGTGTCTTAAGCTGTTAGAAGAGCAGGATTATCATAGAATCATGAATCATAGAATGGTTTGGGGCTGGAATGGGAACATAAAGATCACCTTGTTCCAATCCCCCTGCCATGGGCAGGGACACCTTCCACTAGACCAGGTTGCTCTGAGCCCTGTACTTTTTTGACTATGAAGAATGAGCCATATGACAAGACTGCAAAACTACTATGCCTGGCAACTTCACACTGAAAGTGATAAAGAGTATTCTAAAAATGAGCTCAGGGCTCTTTAGATGCACAGTTAGCCTTTGAGTCATCAATGTGAGGACCACCTGTGGCAGGGGAAACATCCAATGGGATGCATGAGGGAATCAGAATCAAAATCACATGGCGATAACAACTCCTTTTTCCAATGCAAACACCACCCAAACTGTAAGACACTGCTGCACAAAACCAGGAACCACAGAACTATCAAAGTGGTAAACCATTTCCAGAAGAGGGCTGTCAAGCCCATTCTCAGAAACTGTAATTCTGCCTAGGGACATCTGTAATCTACATGTATGTTTTAGTACCCACACCTGAAAATCTGTGCTAAAATCTTCCTTAAATTATCTGTGTAAAATCAACTCATTTTTTGTCCCATTATCAGCTGATATACAGAGAAACATTTTCTTCATTACAAATAAGCAATCATATACCGTGCAGCTTCGTTATATTGGTCATAGTGTCATAGGGATAAACAGGTCACTGGATGTACCAGGTGATATAGAAAAAGAATAATCCATGAAAAGCTCCCTCTTTCACAAAACTCACTCATAGGACTGAATCTGCAAGCACATTCTTTCTAAATCTGAAACCATTGGACAGGCAGCTCACACTTTGCTGTAATTAAAGTGCAGCCTGAACCTATATCCCCAGGTTCTTCCCTTTCATCCATAGAACAAAGTTTCACAGCGAATTTCTAAACAACTGTACACACCCTTTTAGTGCAATACTGTTAATGATTTCTTCCTCATTGTGAACCTGGACATTTCATTTCTCCTTTTGAAAAAGAGCCTTCAAATTTCAGATCAATTTCATTTTGTTAATTTAGGACTGGACTGCACTTTATAGTGACGAGTTCAAATTCTCAAACTGTCCACCAAGAGCTACAACTCTTTCCATGTGACATCACCTGCAAGTTTCGTAAGCTTTTGGCTTTGCTGTCCAATTCTCTGTTGCATAGAAGTTGGTCCAAAGTAAACTTTTAATTGGAAACAAGTCTGTGAAAATTTATACCAGGAGATGATGAGGTCTGGGGAAAGCAAAATGTCCATGAAGTGCAGAGAACTGAGCCAGAAAGTGGGTTTCTCTCAGGAGTGAGCTATTCTGTATTTGTGGGGTACTCAATGGTATCACTGTCCATCTCCACAGAGAGCTGTGACAATGACCATCTAGCTGAAAGAGGCACAATGTAGCTTAATGACTTCAATTAGCCAAGCTTAAACTAGAAAATGATGAATCAAACTGCCTGACAGTTTGGGTATGTGAAGAAGTCAAAAGAGAAGAGCTATTTGTTTTAGCTTTATGACATTTAATGCATGTTCATGATTTCACCTTAAAAATTGTTTACCAAAAAGCCTATTAAGACAGGCTGATCTCACTTCCAAAACACCCTGAAGCAACAAAATCCAGTTACAGCACAAGACATAACTTACATTATAGAAACAACAGACACCAAGATGAATTTATAATACTTTCTGCAATTACATACTTACAGTATTTAAGTCCAAGCAATTTTCTTGTATCTCTTTTAAAGCCATTCACTGCACCAAGCAACTTTAATTACCTGGGTAATTCATTGCATGCACATGAACTCAGGCACAGCGTATGCAAACATTTCTCCTGTTCCTAATTCCACTTTAAGCATATTTAACTAGAATTTTTCATGTAACTAATACAAAACATGTTGTACCAGAGTATGGTTAGCTAGCTGTTATGCTTCTTGTTTTGCATGAAAACACACTTATTTTGACTAGCTCACTATATTATTAAAAATAAGTTGGAATGCCTGGGAATAGTTTATCTACTGTTAAACAAAGACCCAGAGCTGATAACCAGGTTAATTAGCTAAGCATGATGATGTTTTGCTAACTCTACCCCATGTCACACTGTGCAAAATAATAAACTCCATGCCATTCTCTGCTGTAGTTAATAACTTGATTCTCACATAAACTAAGTTACATGCTGTGAATTGAGTTTATTTTAATACCATCTTGACTTTTCCCTGCAATCTTGGAGATGAGTGGTAAGCACTTCTCTTTAGGATGTATTTGCTCTTTTCTGAGCTTCCAAAGAATTATTTTTCACCCTTAGACAGACATGTTCTGGATCTTTCCATGAAATCATGTGCTAAAAATAACCTCCATTCAAATCCAGCCACAGGTCTAAGTGCTGATGTGTCTCCCCATCAGTCTCATTTTAAACTACTAATTCACAAACACTATTGCACTGTATTTAGGACAGCTGGATATATGCAAAAGGAGAAAAACAAACTCAGGTTTCCCAAACCACAGAAAGGCTTCCATTCAACTACTGAATTACTGGCTATAGGTAGGACTGTACAGAACTATTACTACTTGATCTTTCTATCACTTTGTGTGGAGCATAATTCATAAGGCATCTTTTCAGACCATCTACCAAATGACATACATCAAGAAGAGATAACACAATGTCTCTCTCCTTCACAGAGCTCACTGGAGAATAAGTAGGATCTACAAACCAACTTCCTCACTGTCAGGACTGCAGTATTTTTTTATATGTCCTTAAAATACACCTTCATAGACCTGAAAATCCTCATGCAGTACAGTTATGCACCTTTACAGTTTAAGAAAGAGCTATGCAGGAGCTTAGAAGAATGCTGAAGAAGAAGTTTGGAAGCACCCCAGTATCCAAGTCTTTTCAGAGCTTTAGCTCTTTGGGTCTTCTGCAACAGCTAATGCTTCTTTCTTCCCCCAGTGTCAAAAAGCTTCAACAGGTGGGAAAAAGCTTCTAGGCAGAGTGAAAAAAGCTTTCTATCAGATTCACTGTGTTAAACTAAGTTTGCCAACAACATTTATTCTTCAGCAAAATATAGCCATGTTTTCAATACACCATAAAGTTTAAAACCTCAGCCTAACACAGGGATTGACTTTAGTACAAAACTATTTAAACTCTATAAAGAAAAATCTTACCTCTCTATAAAAACTACCACCGAATCACAATCCACACTGAGTGTGGTTTCGTACACCAGAGTTAAACCACATGATCATAAACACTCTAACAGTAAAACCTTTTTTAAAAAAATCACAGTAGGATTCAATAGAAAGAGAAATCTAAATGACTATGTAAAGGACATGCACAATTAAGGAACTAGTGCAGAATTAATTCTACCCACAAAAGTAACTCTCTGGATCTCAGAAGAACTAAATATTTCTTAAAATTTCACTTCATGTGAGACTGCCACTACTTAGTGGCACAGACAGCCCTTTAGCACTGGAGGGACATTAACAGTAGTGATAGTAGCTTCCTTTCCAGGAAACAAATTGTAACCTGCAGTAGTTAATCTTGCCTGTACCACAGTCCTAGGGTATTGCAGCTCCAGAGCATTAAAACCAGGTAAAACAGATAGCACAGCCCAGTGACAAGTTACATACTAGTTGGGGGTTTTGTAAACGTAGGAAAAACTACACTAGAAAAACAGCATAGGATTATAGAACTGAGAATCAAAGACAGCCAATTACAAATAAAATAGATCCTTCCCTCAAATGTAACGGAACAAAATGATTAAATAATGTCCACTTTGAAAAAGCAATCATTGTATTGTATAGGGTATTCAAGGCCACTATGTTTTATGAAACTAATTTCAAGTGATTGCCCTGGAAATCTCAAGTTTGTGCTGAGACCAACTGCTCTTGCTGCTGGTGCTGTAGCTGAATGAGCTCTAATCTGACACTCAGAAGTGAAAATCCTCTTTAAGAATGAGGCATACATGAGGATAAACATTATGGCACAGCTCTACATCAGCAGCTAACCTAAAGGACTGGTAGCAGAACTAACAAGAGAGCTATGGGATTTGCTAGAGACTTCTCAAAGCCTTCAGCCCTTTCAGCATGCTTTTCGCAAAGACTCAGAAATTAGCACACAATTTCATTCTCCATCTTCTAGGATCATTGTTCAATTCAATATTCTGACATTCTTGGCTATCTGCAGTTGACTACTATCACTGAATTTTGGGGCAGACTTTCAGTTGAGTCTCAATTAAGAAGCAGTTAGCATCGCTCAGTTAATGCCAACTGCATTGTGTCAACACACAGCAGATGAGTACATGGCTCTGTCAGATAGTGCAACCTCCCCTGGAAAACAGAGAAAGGGATTCTCTGAGTGCAAAAGTAATTCAGTGATGTCCTGATTAAATAGACAGCACATAGCCCATTGATCATTGGGGGACATTTCATAAAGAATTTGCATGAGGCATTTACACATTTTGAAACATTCCTTTGTTTCAAACATAAGGAGTTTGAATACACAAGAAGAAACTCAAACACATTTCTAGGGCAACAGCAAGTTTTCTTCAGCTACTCTACCTTCCCCCAAAAACTCCAGGATACCTCGGATCTCTTATTTACAACACATTTGAAACACATTGTCATCTTTCTTTGCTCGTTGCAAACGCCTACAGGGTTCGCTCACGTTTAGTTTCTAGAAAATTGTTTCTTCCTTTCTATCCACAATAGAAGAGCTCTGGAGACCCAGAGATCCTAAAACACCTTCATGTGATCTTGAACAACAATTTAAAACGGTGCTGAGTCCAGCCTTCCTCAACCCCTGCATCACAGGCAGTGTGAATGTATATTTTCTTTTAATATAAAGTGGATAAGACACTTGTACATAATAATTCTTTGATTAACTAATAGCCAGAAGAGCAATTTTTTCCATATATATTACATTGGAAGCAAAAATGAAACTTGCAACAACTGGGAAGTTTTTTGTTTGTACAGTTGGGTTCTTCTTGGGAAAGTTCAACAATTTTACATAAGCTTCATAAAGCAAAAGCAAGTTTTCTACATTAATTCTGCAACCCAGAAAATATGAAATCTTTATTAAAACATTCTTGGCACTAAATGTAAATGAAAAAGCACATTCTGGCCTCTTTCACTCACGGGCAGCAGAGTCACCAGTTCAGGAATTTGCATTTAAACTCTGACAATGTACAAAACACACAAGTTAAGGGAGCTCCTTCCTTCAGGCAGAAGTGACAAAAAGGATAACATAAAGAAGAGGACATTGTTTTCCTGGGTTTTTGACTCCTTGCTCTAAGTTCTTTCCAGAAAAATTAAACAACTTCTCAGACACTTCCTCTTGAACTAAGCATAGGCAAACACATAGCACTTAATTTTACTTTGGTTTAAGAACCTTGGGAGATGAAAACTATTCTCACTGTTTCACCAGTGTGTTCCTACAGTACAAACCCAACACCTTACCCAGAGAAACTGGACATGCACAGACCCAGCAGAGTCTCAGCAGTAAACATCAAACAGGGGCCAGTAGGAATGCAACTTTTAAACCTTTAACATTCTGATAAGGCACAATGATTTTTACTCAACTGCCAATTCCAGTCATGATCCAAATCATACTTGATTACTTTTAAATGCAGAAATAACAGAAGTGCCACAAAAATAATTTTCCAGGTAGAAAATGTTACTCCCTTCAAACACCTTTTGCTTTCAAAATAAAACTTTGCATTTTTCCTGGTTCAAGGGTAAACTTGAGTTTTAGGTAAAAAAGAGGGAAATGAGAAAAGTCTTAAGAGCAGAACCCTGAGACCACATACAACGTGCAACTTTTTAAATGCCACACGTAATCCACATGTCATTTAAATCCAGTTTTACAACAGAGGAGTTATGAAATGGTTAAACACTCAAGAACCTGCAACAAATTGTCTTTATAATTCAAAATAGACTCTCATCCCAACTATTGCATGTCAGCAAACAGACTAGGTGTTTCCCAATTTGTGAGACCCAAGAGAACTGCACATAAATGGAAAAGAGACATATCTCCCAGACATCACTAGATTTCTTTCAGCTTGGAAGACCCAAACATCAGTGACAGTGAGTCAGAGGATCTTATTCAACACTTCCTCAGAAAAGGAGTAAAGCACACTCACATGTGCTAAAGTGATGAAGAATTCTGGGTAAGCCTCTTTTCAGGTTTAAATACTGCAATGATGTGGGATTTAGGGAAGAACCTTCTGCAACTAAGAGCATTGTTGCCTGTGCTGGTGGTTTCAGTGTGCAACATCCAACAGTTCTTTCACATGGCAGGATGGCAGTCACATGCAAAACATCACAGCATTGACAAACTCAGACTTTCCAGAGCCCAAAATGCACCATGGATTCCCTGTCAGGATTGCTTGGCAACATGCACCCTGCTTCAATATGGATTTTAGAATAAAATCTTAGAGACACATTATTCATGTTGCTCCAAAGGCAAGTTTTCAAGCAAATAAAGCACCAAGAATATTTCTAAAATACTCAATTTAAAATGAGCAATTCCCATGAAATACTAGTGCTGCCTTTGTTTCTGTGTGTTTGCAGGCACATGGCAATGACACATACTGGTATTTTTCATTGAAAAGTGTGATATTATATGAGAGATACATCCTGCCTCTCCCTTTGTGTGTAAATTGGACAAACGTGTTTTTCTTGGAGTCAACAACCACAGAAAAAGCCAACTAAAATGAAACAGGATGACTAATGCATTGGTTCTGTTTTCCATCTAACTAACTCAAAAATATGCACTCGTTACACTTCTCTGCACTACACTGCTCTGGGCAAGGCAAAGTTATTCTTAACAGTAAGTGCATTGCCATTGTCACTGACAAAACCCAACGTATTTTGTTTGATCTGAATGGAGTATGACACTAAATGAACCTGAAAAAAATCCTAAATTCATGGGACTATAGGTACCTGTAACTCATTGCTCCTGTTAAGAAAAAAAAAAATCATCTGAGGCAAAGAAAGCTAAATTCCTAACTGAAGATGCCACGATCAGCAAAAACATAGCACAGTGACAGGCACATTGCAAATAAGCTGCATCTGAGCCATGAAACTGCAGTCAGGTCTGGTATCTACTCCAGTTGTACCACCCAGGCATCTACCAACTCCTTTCCAATGCCATTACACAAGACATAACCAAGCTGGGACTTCAGTCCTTTCAGTTCTGTTCCACCTAACACTGCCCCAGTGTCTCAGCCACCCAAAGGCACAGTCTAGCAGCAGATCCAAACACACACTGCCAATCTTTCATGTTGTAGAGGTGCTACTATTCAATATCAACACTGAGTAACAGCCAAGGGTTCCACTTGGGATGAGACCTGGAGTGAAAAGCACATTAAGTACACAGCCAAACAACGTCATGTCCCAAGACCTTGTTTGAGTTGTGTCAAGGCAATTCCTACCATTAAGCATCTGCCCCAAAACACGTGGAGATACTGCCCTGAATAACTGTGTTTTGAACTAAGACAGATAGTCTTGAAGCAGCTTAATGAAAGCATAAGGGGAGACAAAGCCAAAACTGAAATTCAATGCTGAACTGCACAGATGAACCCAATCAAGACCTTCTTTTTTTTTTTTTCCACTTGCCAAGTCATGTAAATACAAACAGGGCCTGTTAGGTACCTGAACAGTGGCCAGGGATGAGAGCGAAGGGAAGAGAAGGACAATCAGGGATAAGAACTGAATCTTCAGTGAAATCCCAGTTTTATCTTCCATATCTCCTGCTTCCATTAGATGTACATCAGCAGTCAAAAATCACAGTCAATTTTTGACTTTGATCCAACCACTCCCAAAGCTCTGTTTGAATTACATACATTTCTTTCAGAAGGGAAAATAAAAGTCTCGACCTTCATGTTTCATCTTGCCTTTTTTCACCTATTAAACAACAGGATCATGCCTCTACCAAATCCCAAACAAATTTTTCCTCAAGATTTTTAAGTGCATTGTATCAGTCAAATAGACTTTATCAAAGTGGCATTTTACCAATACTAAAATCATTTGTAGAAACTAACACAACTAGTCATATCTTAGCATCACATCTGCAACTGAAGATTACTCTCCTTGAACTTTTTATTCCCACTGTTTCTTCAAGCATAGAATAAATCCATGTTTTCTTTTGATTGCCCTTAAAAATGACAGTGTGGTGTCTTGCAAGCAAGTCAGCCAGTTTTCCTAACACAAATCAATTACTATATTCAAAAAAACAGAATTTAGCATTTAGCTTTATAATTAAATGTTTAAGGAGAACTTTATTAAAGAGGTTATTTTTCTGTTTGCATACAATTGTAAGAGATTGCCCTGTTCCACTGCAACAGATAACATCCCACAAGGGCAGATAGCACCTGGATTCACAGAAATTCAGCACACAATACCACATCTTCTAGACAAAAAAAACACTTTCTACCTAAAAGACCATCTAAATGTATTATTACCAAGTCAATTCAAAGAGTTACATACATTTTAAAAGAAATCTGAGATACCAACTTTGTCTCAAAATAAGCAAACTCATTTTATGTGACTCATATCCTATTTTTGGCTTAAAAACAATGAATTTTTCAGAATTACATATGCTTGTGTTCATAAGGGATAAAAAAATATTTTGTTAGACTACAGTTAATGCACTACTTCTACTTTTACTGCAAACATAAAACTTCCAAATGAAACATTTAACTGAAATCTAGAGTAGCAGAAAACAATAAATCTGCCCATAATATAAGTCAACATCAAATCACCATCTCAATGCAACCTAGACCAGGTCTGAGTAGCCAAATTTGACTTGACATTTAGGGCACTCCATTTCCTACTGAGTAATCATTCCTGAGTGTTTAGTCGCAGTGGGATAACTGCCCAGGTTTTTTGTTTATTTGTTTAGATAAAGCCAGTCTAATTACAAATACCATTACTTGAATACATTATTAAGGAAATAAATAACATTTTGTGCACACTACTGTAGCTTCATTGCTCTTTTCCAGCAAAGCTGAGGCAAGCTAAAGAGAAGCAGTGGCAACAAAACTTATGACACACAAGAAAATCATTAAGGATTTACCCAACATCAGTAGGAACTATCCAAGGCCAAAAGTAAAGAGACTTCAGTTTCTAACTAATCCCCACACTCTTGAAGGGTTTTAATTCTGGAAAAATGCCAGCCCTAGAAGCTGTAAGTAGTGGAATACAAAGCATCTGATCAGACATTCAGTATCAACTAGATTTTGAAAGCTGTTTAGAGGAGTGGGGTTTTGCTTTTTCTAACTCCTTTCCAAAACTTTGAGGCTTTTTGCCTCTCTTATTGTTATTTTTAAACACACCTCCTTAGACAAGCTTACTCAAATGATCAGAAGAAATTCCTGATAATTTAAAATTTATCTTTGTCTCTCCTGTGCTTCCTTTTTTTCCCTCTAATCTGATATTTTTAAATAATAAAAGTTCCAAGTTCAGAGAAATGAGGTTGGCAAACTCCTTCTCTAAAGCTGCTGTTTGCATCAGCAATGGCTTTAGGCGACACAACACTTTTTCCCACCAAAGCAAAAATGGAGAAAAAAAGCCAGAAATTGTCTAGTTTCTTTTCAAGTACACTTCTGTTCCTCTGTAAGCCAACACTATCATAAGGTTTCTGTACTGCTGAGCTGAGCCCTAATTAAACATAATAAAAAAAATTAGTTGCATGTTTTGAATCTCCTTTTGGCAAGTACAACAGTGCAATGTTAATAAAAGAAGTAAATTCAATAAAGAGGAATACTTCATCCAAGGCAGAATAATTAAAAGACATACTGTGCTGTCAGCTAAAGTGCTAGATCCTCCTAGCTTTAATCTGAAAGTCATTTCATGAGAAAGGCTCAGTGTTATGTAAAGATACAGAGAAAGTACTACAACATAAATTGGACCAATTTTTTTTTTCTTGAACTTGATATTTATTTATATCAGTTACACAAACAGTGAAAGATTTTAAAAGGCACACTGGACATTTTACAGATAAATAATAAAACAAGGTGCTGTCCTAAACAGCTCACAGTTTAGCTTACAAAACAAGATGTTTTAGAGAATCCAACACACACAGCCAGGTCATATTCCAAAGGGCTCACAGTTTGTATCATGGGGGAAAGGAACAGATGAGCAGACCAAAAATTGAAACAATGCTACCTCATTTCTGGCAGCCACCACCCACCTCTGTCTTTGGGCAATATAAGACAATTTGTTTAGTTTGGCAGCAATGGAGGATTTTAGTACAAGAGTCATTTCAGGATCCTGTGGACAGAACTGAATACAGGGAAGATGTAGTTCCTTGGTCTTTCTAGTTCAAACCTGGCAAACCTTTTGGGTGTGCTTTAAACTACGAAGGGAAGAGGGAGATGGGAAGCTGTTATGTAACTCAAATGATCCATCATGTGCTTCCGACATACAAAGTAAGGCAGGAGATGGAGTTCTGAAACAAAAGATGAAGAATAAGAACAGTATTAACAAAAAGTATCTATACACAGAAGCAAAGAGAATGGAAAACAAGCAAGAATTAGAAATCATTAAAGTGAAACATAAGGCCATGGGCAAAAAAAAAAAAAAATAAAAAAAATCAAAGCCTCTTTGCCACACTTTCAAGAAGGGCATGAAACCACGTCATGCATCTTCTCACCCCAAAAATAATGTGTATTTTTTCAGATGACATTTAAGGTGTATCTGCTCACAGCTGTAACAGCAGCCACCTACCCCAGAGCTGAACTACCACTATCTTCTAAAGCAAAGGACAAACTACATCTGTTCTATACCAAATTTTTTCATCTTTCAAGAAGTTAGACCTGGACAGTTTGGGGAAGACAATATATCCAAATACATACATGCCTATAAAACTCTACAGCTGTAAAATGGGAAAACCTACCAGGGGAACAAGCACAATGAATGTTTTCTAAACCCTACTGGTTTTGAGGCAATACTGTGCTCTAAAATATTGGGTCACAACTTGCAATATTACTGTGAATTAGGCAGAAAGCATCACTTCTGATAGTCAGAATCTAATGCTGAATAGTTCACCCAAGATCACAAGTCCTGACCTCGTACTCAATCTGCCTTGGCTGTGACAAGTTCCCCAGTTACATGACCAAACCTTATTTCTGAATTTAAAGTCTAGTAAGTGATATTTATTCTTCCATTTACATCTATTCCATTATGAAGCATATCTCTGCCTTACATTCCAGATACAGAACTTTGTTTTGCCCGAGATGAGTGTTTAAAGCACCAGGTACAAAGAACAGAATCAGGAAGTCTCAGTCTCTATTCCTTTGACCACAGATTAGATTCAGAAACAGATACAGTGAGAAACCTTCTCATAGATCACAATCTTCATTCACTCAGGATGCCAAAAGTGTGCTGCCAAGTAGGTCAGGCATATTTTTATGCAGTCCTCCTTGCTTAGTAAGGCACAAAATAGTCCAAAATGCTACCTCAGAGAGAAAATAATTTCAACAAGAGTAAGTTTACACCCCTCAGCATCTGTTTGCAGCTGGACACAGACCCAAACAAGTAAAGCACTTTTCATAAAAAAAGCTTTCTTTACACATTTCTAGTTGCCATATTTTCTACTCTTAATATATCTTAATTACTCCTTCTGTTAAATAATTAGAGTAGCATTCAAGGAAGTGTATTTTTCATCCTGTGACAGAACAGCTCCCACTTTAAACTGGACTATGGACATAATCTGTAAATTTAGGTCATTCACTCCAGTCATATGTTGCTCCATAAGTAAAATAAGACTAACAATACATTTCTCAAAAGCTTAAGTAGCACAATTAATGTCTGCAATACACAAATGTTTAAAAGCAAGACAGGCTGCTCGTGCTTGCTAAGGGCAGAAGAAGAACATAACCAGAATCTCTCACAGTCCCTGAATCTCTGAATACACAATGTAATATTGCTTTCTTTGATTTGGTTGTGATAGAGAAGAGTTAGCAATCCTCCTTGCAAATTTTGACACAGACAGAGATTTTTCTTTCTGCACAAGGGAAGTTTTTTGACTAATCATCACCAGAGCTAAATGCCCCACAAGTTTTATGATTTTGAGTTTAATATAAAAAAAAAAAACCCCACCAATTAAAGAATTTGCTGATAAAACTGCTTGGATAAAGAATAAATAATGAGGTGACACCAAACACACCTTCTACAAAGATAACATAACCTAGAAAAAAATATGAAAAATTTCTGAGCAGCACAAGATACTTAAACACTTTCTCCTTGTAACCTTACTGCTTAGCATAGAAATAGTCACTGCAAATTTTCTGCTGGTAAGCCAAAAACATCATGTCCATTAATGTACATCTTTTGGTTGTAACTAGAGCTGACAGTATCTTGAAAAGTCACTAGATGTCTCAGAAGATAATGTCATTAGAAAATAGTATACATGTAGCAACTTCTTCTGTCCCCACATCTAACAAACACTCCAAAATAACACAGATGTACATGTATTCAAACAATTCTTGCAGCAATTAGTTCTCAAACCACGAAGACACAACATGATGCAAAGAGTAAGCTCAGTGTCACAGCGAGTCAAACTGAATCATGCAAAAGGTCTTTTCACCTCTGGACTGTGAAATAGGCATAAAATAATAAGGAAAAACCATTGTGAAATTAACTATTTCAGAAGACAGAAAAGCAATCAAGCAAATTTGAGGCCCACTGAAAAGTCTTTCTAGCTCTTAGAGAGCAGACAAGAAAGTACCACCAATGACAGCTCCTGTTCTGCAAATATGCTATTCCTCTGCGAAAGGAGTACCAGAAAGTACAACACAGGTTTGTGAAAAGGTTCCTTTACAAGCAGTAATCATTATTGAACCTTTTAGCCCAGATGTAATTTCTTCCATGTTACAACAAGTTTCACATGCATTGTGAATTTCAGCCAAGGTTGATGAAGTTCAATAACTTGGCTAACCAACCATGTGTACTGCTCATTACACAAGTAATAAATAGATTCATCAAAACGGACATGAAAAAGCAGTATGAACATCTGACACCATTTTCAGCTTACTCAATAAGAAAACTAAATTACAGGAGGTCCAAGAGGACCTTTTAATATTTACAATATGTAACGAGTAAGCAGTTGGAGCCTTATGTAAAGCAGAGAAATATTAATATTCCACAATATTAAGCCAGGGTTAAAAGACTGATGCCACTCATGGAAAACTCAATCACTATGACCTGCCATAAATTTTCAGAATACAGCACTGTAAATTAAAGGGAACCTTCTTCTAGGAGCATTGGTCAAAGTTTGAAAATTATAGCTTATTGTAGTTTTTCATTGCTCAAAATACATCAGTACTAATCCCTGACTGACAGTCATGAACTTCCCACAACAGGATGAGCTAAAAGTTCCACCCTACAGGCACATTCCCCTCCATAAATTGTGCTTTTCTACATCAATTACCCTGATTCTGTCCTCTGGCCCAAAACACACTTTCTGCAAGACCCAGGTTCTCCTGGAAAAACACTGTACTCCTATTCCCCCAAAGCACTGGTACAACAAAGTTCATGCCTGCTACAAAGTTTTGGCCTTCCACAAAGAAAACACCCAGAAAAAAATAGCTAAGTGTAAATTTAAGTAAGAAACTTCTATACAGACAACAACATTTTTATGGTAGTGCTATTCCTGTGCTGTAAGATAATCCATGCCAAGTTCAGTCCACAGCATGTGGATCACAGGACTTCAAAAATTCAGCCTTTAATTTTTCAGCTTTATTTTTTCCATGAATTCTTCATTAAGCCAACATTTTTTCCTCTAGGGAATCAATGTCTGTTGAAGCCAGAGTAACATGAAAATAAAAGACATAGTTGCATATGCAATACCAAACTGTTCCAGGCTGAAGGATGACTTTTCCTCTCTTACCTTTCCCACACAACCACATTTTAAAAGGGTTTAAAACCAAAACTTCATTGCTGCTGTTTTGCTGGTGAAGGATGGCAAGAAAACAGTCCCTGAAAAACATAACTATGCTGGCAGAAGACCCTGCTGTAAAAGTCATATCTGCAAAACAATGTTTTTACTGAGTAAGTTATTTGCCTCCTGAGAGGTTATTTTATTCTCCCAGGGCAAAGCACACACACCCCAGGAGCAGCCAGGCCTCTCTGTTAACATGCTGTGCTGCTCATAACAGTGAAGCATATGATACATGGAGCCTAGAATTCACAAAAAAAATTAAAATATATATATCAAATATCATGCTTTTAAAAGCCTAATAAATATGAAAGTATTCCATAAAAACAATCTCAGAGACAGCTAGGACTTGGCCAAGAAAAATAATCCAAGGTTATATATAGCTGATCTTTCTGTCTGCTTCACAATAAGCTTTGAACCCAAACCTCCATAAATAACATCCACTTCAGTCCTCCACACGTGAAAGACTTCCAGCATGAAAACATACAACCATGCAAAGGCTATAATAGCTCTGTCACCACAAGTTCTGCTGCTTTAGTGAGAACATGAGATGCATCCCTGTAGCAAATTCCCAGTATTTCCATTCTCAGGGCTCCACTGAGCCAACAGAATTATGTAAAGAAACTCTTCTCTATAAAAACAGGCAAGTTTCAACTTATGAATCAACAGGAAATCATGTATTTATGAACATTAATTTTGATTCAGACAACAAACTCTTTTCACTAAACTGGGAAAAAGGTCTAGATAATAGGAAAAGACCATTCAAAAAAGCATTGTCCCAGGTTTGCTCCGATCTCGTCAGAAAAGGGATGCAAATAATAGATAATTACTAGAAAACAAACACTTTGCTCTTTATTCATAGGCCATACAAAGAAGTTTACACTTAGACATCTTAGAGAAAAGTCAACATATGAATAAAATTGAAAAAATAACAATACAGACCAAAACTAGACAGATGTATTTTCTCTTAGAGATTTTTTCCCCAAGAATCTAACAAAACCAGGCTGATTTTTCAAGGCACAAAATTCAGGTGTTCCAGCGTAAGAAAATTTCCAAAATCATATCAGAAATCATAAATTGAATCTGAAACTGAGGACTAATCTCAGGGAGTTCCTCTGTAGAAGCCCTGCCAGTTGTACAACCTTTAAATACTGTTTCCTATGGAAACAGGCAAGAGAAATTAGAAAGTAATCTTACTGCTTTCAAAGAAAAATGTGCACATTTTTCAAGGAAAATTTGCAATCTAGCTCAACAATAGAGCTAAATAATTCCTTACTGACATATTCAGACAACCATCTGTGGGTTAGACCACCCAACTCCATGCAATGCAGCGAAAGACAATGAACATATTTAAGACAGTCAGACTAATACTATTAAAATGAAGTCCTCAATGGTATGTGAAGGGTCTGTTTTATTCCTCCCATATGATCAGAGTTTGACTTACATGAGACCATTCACTGGTCTAATTAGGATTCAGCAAATGTTACCTTCTTTTGAAGGCTGAAAAAGAAAGCCTCAATAAAAATGTTGTCACCGACAAATAACCTCAGTAACTTCTGGAACTACAATGGTTCCCCCATATTCACAAAATTCTCTTCTCTGCAGGTATAGAGCAGTCAATTTTTGATTCCTTAAGAAGCAAAGATGTTCTTTTTGATCATACATTTTTGCTCTCTCCATTGTCAACAGATTCAGGGCACAGTGGCAACAGATAACCAGCATCTATTAGAGACCTTAAGTGATCTTCACAAGAAATTTAGATAAGCTTTACAAGTTTAATTTTTCTTTTCTTACAGGTAGTAGCTTAAATAGCCATTACTCAATTAGCTATTACTTAACTGGCATAGGAAATACAACAAAGGTTAACCACAACTAGCTTTATTAAGGCTCTCAAGGTAGATTCTGCTTTCAAGCTACGAGAAAGGCTCAGAACAGCATTAACATTGGAAGTGCTCAAACACTGCTGCACACAGAAATGACAGCTCAGAAATCTGGAATTCAGGAATTCTGAGGCTATTATGCAATATGTCATTCCCCTACTAAGTACAAAAGGACATAGTCACAGCACAGCAGCCTGGACACGTGTACTTACTGGTTACGAATAGGTCTGCTCATTTTTTCAACTCTTTTGGTAAACAGAAAAAAAGCAAAAAGCTACTGAGAATAGTTTATTTTTTTAATCCTATAAAATGATGACAAAAAAAAAAAAATCTTTCTGAATTAATGTAAGCACTGTGTGCCTACCAAGAAGAAATCTTTCTGAATTAATTTAAGCACTGTGTGCCTACCAAGAAGAAAGATTCCCAGCTTTCCAATTGTTTGAATTTTATTTCCACCCTGACAGCATCTGATCTTAGATGCTACTGGTCCTACAATTGTCACAGTTAATCCCACATTCCAGACTTCTAGAATTTACTGTATCTTTCCAGTAAGGGAGTTAGAAAAGTTTTTAGTATTTTAGGGACAGAAGGATTTCAGAGGGATAGCCATTCTACATTACTCACAGGTGTAGAGTGTTCAACTAACACCCCATATGAGAGAGATTTCTGAATGAGGTGCAGGTGATACACTGAAAGGCACATGATAAATTGCAGAACTATGTAATTTGTACTTATCACAAAAGCACCACCATGTGTGAACCAAATCTAATCATCTACTTGTTACCACGATGATTAATACTAAGTAAATTACGAAGATACCCATTGGCAAAACGTTACCTTCTACAGTTTCACAATGTTCAGATATGTTTGTGTCTATACACAAATCCTCCCTGCAATTAACTGTGACATTTGATACTGGGAATGCAGCTCACAAAACATACAGAGCATTTCAAAAGCTGCACAGGCTCTGTGCTGAGAGCTGAGCTCAAAGCAGAGTTTAAGCTTTTAGGTTTTTTCCCCTGATTCTCACATCCTAGCTACCTCTGTTTAAGATACAAATCAGCCATGAGTGTGACATAAATCAGTTTTAAAAGAAGGAAAGAATATAGCTGCTAACTCTATTTTAGTAGTGAAGAGGACAAAAGTAGGTTGCTTCACGTTTTCCTTGGTTTGCAAAACCACATTTTAACAAACCATTTTCTGCTAACATTTACTAATCACTGTTAGCTGTAAACTAATCAGACTCTTAGAGTTTAAAAACCTAAGTGATATGCTACAGTCTAACTTGCACAACTTCCGAAATAACCATTTTTATGACTCTGTTAAGCTAGTTTTCCATGCTTACAATATAATCATGGAATCACAGTATGCTTTAGAATGGAAGGGACCTTAAAGATCATCTGCTAACATTTACTAATCACTGTTAGCTGTAAACTAATCAGACTCTTAGAGTTTAAAAACCTAAGTGATATGCTACAGTCTAACTTGCACAACTTCCGAAATAACCATTTTTATGACTCTGTTAAGCTAGTTTTCCATGCTTACAATATAATCATGGAATCACAGTATGCTTTAGAATGGAAGGGACCTTAAAGATCATCCAGTTCCAAATTCCATTCCTGTCATTATCAAAAAAAGTTATGAGAAAGAAGAATAAACCAGAAAAAAAATTCTGTTTATCATTTATTAATTAAAGAGCCAGTTATTCAAAACAACCTTTTAAATGCAGCAGATGTTTGAGATAAATTACAAGCACATTTCCCAACTTTCTGCATCAATATGACAAAAGCTGCTAATACTGAAGTTCTGCACAAGAAATAAAAGAAACATGATAACTTCTCACATCAAAAACACATGCAGACCAAAAGCTTCACTGGAGCAGTGACTGGTCTGTCAAGTACTGATTAACAGTACCTAATGCAGGACTTCTCTCCTGGCTAAGGCTTCTTCATTGCAGTGAAATACAAGTGCCAGAAGAAAGAGAATTCCAATTAACAAAGCATTAAACAACAACTATTTTGAAGAAAGAATCGAAAACATTAAAACATTATCAATCAAAGCAATATAGCAAACCACATTATGGCTGAAGCTTCTGGATTTTCTTCAGCATTTGAAAATAAAAATTAAACAGCTTGTTCTCTGAGCATCCTTTACAAAAGCAACTAACAGGCTTCTTTCAACCTTCAGACAGCAGAAAAACTAGGAGCACAGTTTGAGCAATTGCTTGGTTGTGATTATCAATACAGTTTTGTGATCAAATCTTGGAAAAGCACTAAGGAAAAGCCTACTCTGTGGAATCTTCCTGACTGGACAGCAGAGTCACATTTTGCTCTTCCATAATACACTGCAATACTACTCACACTCCTACTCACACACACTGTAGTAATAAGAGCAGGTGAGATACAACTGCACCTGGTACAGAAACCAGAACATGTTGTAGTCTCAGGGTCAGCTATAAGACCCTTAAAAATAGGTACTAATAGTTTCATATACAT